>NC_000075.6:123254643-123459643 GCF_000001635.26 Mus musculus | reverse complement strand
CAGTCAGGCCTGGGTAGCACTCACCAGAACAGCCATCTGCACCATGTCAGGTTTCTGAAGGAACTGTGAGTCCACAGTGGGCCAGGCCTGAAGCATCACACCAGAATCCCAGGCATAATGGTCACAGAGCTTGCTTGGTACCAGCGTCAGGCCTGCAACACCAAGGCACAGAAGGTCAGGCCACTCTGAACACACAGGGGCAATTTGTGAACAGGGTGCAAGGTTCTGCCCTTGGCTTAGGGCCTTTTGAGGAGGTGAGGGACGCCATGAATGACTTTTTCCATAATGTTGTGGACTGGCCACCCTGAGTAGTATTTGTGCTTTCTATTTTGTGGGCTTCTGCATTGGGTTCTTGTGCCAATATCAGAGATTTCTTGTAAATTTTAAAACTTTTTCCCATTTGACACTCTTATGACTGTACGGCTGATCAATGGGGTAGAAATCAAGACTGCTTAGGGCCTGAGGATCAAGTGGTGTGCTGGTGAACAGGGAGGGGCTGACCTCTTCCTACAGCTGGTCTGTGATCCCAGGGTTCAGTCAGCCTTTCTTTGAACAGCATGCAGGGATGTGAGGATGGATGGACAAGGGAGTCTGAAATGAGTGGAAAAGTGAGGCTGCCAAGTCTTGGGGCTACCCCCATTGCTGGAGAAGGAATGCCATTCTGAGAACAGACCCCAAGTATAGGCTGTCCTCACAAGTGTCTCCTGCCATGAGTATCTGTGGTCTGAAAATCTTGTCCCCAGTCCTTCTCACATAGAGTGTACTAGAGAGGAGGATGCTCTCAGCCCTCCTGGGAACTGAGCACTCCCACCCTGCTACATAGTCTTGCCTCACTGGATGCCACTCATGGACAGAGCCTTGGCTCAGGTTGGGACACAGAAGGGGGCATGCTATTAACCCTTTCCAGTCTTCTTCCCTGGACTGCTGGGGCTTCTCTTTCCATTCAGAACCAGGAATGGAACCCAGGGCCTCAAGCATGCCAAGTGTGTGCTCCACCACTAGGATGTACCTCAAGGTCCTCCCTTTCTTCTAGAGGCAATGTTTTATAGGTTTTCATAAGAAATTTATTGCTTTTATATATACTATTTATGTGTACATTACAGTTGTGCTGGTGATGAACTTGGGGCTTTGCGTGTGCTAAGCAAGTGCTCTATACTCACAGCTCTTTTGTCGTCTGAAAAGATATTTAAGTATAGAGTTTCCCATGCTGTGAAGTCAGTTCAATAAATTGTCTTCTGGTTTCTTTGAAAGGTTTCATTGTTCCCACTATTTAGCTTTCAAATTTACTAGTAATTTATTTTGCTTATAATGTAAAAAATTATCTTCAAAAACACAAAGTAAACTTTATAAACCTAGTTGTTACATAAAGCTTCCTTGTCCCATTGATTTGTGGATTTTCCTTCAAAACATTTTTATACTGGGATTGGTTTGGGACCAATGGCTTCAGATATTCAAAGTACATGTATGCAAGCAGGTAGAAACCTTGGGCCAGAATGTGACACATTCTGCTTCCTTTACTTAGAAGAAAAAGAATCCAGGATATAGATCAGTGAGAAATATTTGTTAGCATTAACACTATCCTGGGTCTGACACAAGGATTGTAAACACCCATGAAAACACACAAGTGTGAATGCATGTGCACACACACACACAGAGGATCAGCCTTACTGAACCATGAGTTAGTAATTGTTCATTTATGCCCACTGCAAGCTCCCCTTCTTCTCACAGACTGAAGCTAAGAGACCTGAGGTAAGCCTGAGTGTGGACAGGCCACTGGGTGGTGCTGATGCACTTCATTCTCTGGCCTCTGCCTTGACCCTTGTGCTGGGACTGCATGCATTCATCGCAGCTTTTTACATTTTCCTATCTGATATCTGGGTGACCTGGGATTGCCAGTTACCAGAAGGGAAGTGAAGGCTCCTCAGGGCCCAAGGAGTAGCAGGCCTGGCCTCCTCCTGGTACCAAGCTGGTCCTAGCCTCTTCCTGGTGCCCAGCCGGTCCTGGACTGAGCTGTTTGTTGTACTTCACAATGAACTTAATAGCCTTTTGGCAAATGCAGAAACAATTCTGGCTTCTTCCTTCTCTAAAGTGAAATGGAGGTCACAGAAAACAGATAATCATGTCTTTATTTGCTGAGCTGGTAGTGGCTCGTCCTGTGACCCAGATGTATTGGGAAGGTTTCCAAAACCTCCGTATGGAAGTCATACAGGATGCCTAGGAGATGAAAGGATCTCGGATAAAAATGTTCTGGACAGAAGCTGTTATACATTCCACTTAGAAAAACAAGGAAGGCCAGACTTCCCGGAGTAATCAGGATGCTTATTTATAGGTATGGTCCCTAGCCAGGCTTCCCTGAATGGTGGGTGCAGCCTGGCTGTGAGGGTGGAGCTTAGTACCCTGCATATGTGCAGGTTTTTGCCATTTTGCTCTTCTAAGTGAAAATAACCAACATGTAAATGGCAACTGCCAAGACACAGACAAGGTGAAAGGTCAACAAAATGGGATTGGTCAAAGTGCAGGAGATTAGTGACGAAGGTCTGCCCTGCAGGGCCATTATGCAGGGCCAGCTGAACTCCTTTCATCCTCACCTCTGCCGAGCAGACCTTCCTGCAGAAGACAAAAACAAACCTTTCCACTCCCACCCTGAGCACAGGATCCAGGCTGCCTTGGTGGCCCACAGTGAAGGCTAGGGGGTTGGAAGTGGTGGTCAGTTTCTGTGGCTGGCAATCCTCTTCTGGTGGCATTTTGGAGCTGTCTCTCCCCTGTCTTGCCTGTGCTAGCTGATCCCACGGCGTATGCCAGGAGGCCCTGGGTCTGTGCTGACACTGCTTATAGCAACCCTGGCAATTCCAAGAAAATGAGCAGGAAGCAGGGGCACTTCACGCTGACCTTTCCCAGAGAAATGAATTTGCTCAAATGTTTTTGAAAGAACAACATCCACATTGCATGAATATACCATCAGAAGCTGGGGTGTGGCTCAGTGGCAGAGCATATACTTAGCATGTATAAAGTTGGGCTAAGTTTCTAACAACAAACAAACAAAACCCATCGGAGGGTCTGGTGGGATGGAGACCCTGATGAACATTTGGCTACCAAAACAGATAAAATCTGGACGGGGCTCATGAGCTCACAATGAAGACAGGTTAGGGGTGAGTGGGTAAAAGTGCTCGTCGGGCAAGCTTGATGACCTGAGTTTGGATGTTCAAACCCATGTAAAAGTTGGACAGAGTAGCCTAAGCATCTGTAGTCCATGAGTTCTGCTATGGGGAGACAGAAGGTGGAGACAGGAGGATCATCTCTAGTAGTTCTTGGGCCAGCTAGCCTGGATTACACAGTAGTCAATACCCTGTCTCAAAACAAGGGAGAAAGGCGAGAACTGACACCCAAAGGTTGACCTCTGACCTCTACACACAGATACAGCACATACATGCATACAAGTGCTTACATGCGCGCGCGCGTGCGCACACACACACACACACACACACAGAGAGAGAGAGAGAGAGAGAGAGAGAGAGAGAGAGAGAGAGAACGAGCAAGCAGCTGAACTCTTAAGGGATGAAGAGCACTCTGACAGACATTTGGTGGGCTTGGACAAATGATAGTAGTAGTAACTAGTTAGACAAGGATACTTCTACATACCTGCCCAAAGTTCTGAGGTTACATGAGGGGCCAGGGGAGCAGCCATCACCAGCAGGGCACACAGAGCATCTTCAAACTCAGGGCTGTGGAGAACCACTCTCTGAGAGGCTTGCTAAGGAAGAGGAAGGGACATTTAAGACTGAGGTACAAATAAGCAGGGTAAGACAGGCAATGAGTGAAGTACAATCCAGAGGCTCAGCGGGTTGTGAGAGAAATGGCCATTCCCTCTTTGCTTGGTTCAGAAGACTTCTCTCACAGAACCACACATCCAGTGCTGACAACAGCATTTGTACCCCATCTGACAGATGACGAGGCTTAGCCTCAACAAGGGAGGGATACCTGCTCTAGGAACAAGGTCAAACTTGTAAGCACCCTGCAAGATTTCCTATGTGTTGTGGTCTAGGGGAAAATGCAGACTGTCTCCTGAGGTTTTCCACTGTGGAATACCAAGGTGAGGGTCCTCTCTATCCACCAATTGTTGACAAATTCTTCCCTTGTCAAGAAAACCTGGAGTAACATGTGGCAAAAAGATGAGCAGCACTCAAGAAGACAGCGCTTTTTGTCAGTGGGAGTAATTCTGCGCCATCTACGTTAAGCAGATACAAACAGTATTGCTGCCAAGGAAATACCCCGATACACTCAGGAAATCAGGCAGTAGGGGAAGAAGGTTAGAACACAGTGAGGCCTAAGCCTGACCATGCCTTTGCAACTGGTCAGTCAGACATGGAGTCTAACTTTTCAGGCCTCCATGGCCTCTTACAAGAGGCCTGAAGCTAGGAAGCAGAAGCAGGAGGATCATTGTAAGTTGAAGGCCAGCCTGGGCTACACAGTAAGACCCTGTCTCAGAAAAAGCAAACGGCTCTGTCCAAACAACCTTTAAAACCTTAAAGTAGAGTGATAGGGATGTAACCATGGGGGGAGTGTTCCCCACACTTTCACCCTCTCTCTGCGAGACCCAGCTACTTACCGAGAGGGCACTGCTGAGTCCCATCAGCTGAGAAACTACAGAATTCAGGGCAAAGTCCTCTGTGAAATGAGTGGTCACCTGTTGATAAAAATTGATTTTTTTTTTAAACTCACTTTCTTCAAAAATTCCTTTTCCAGAAAAAAGAGTGATCTTCTGACCTGAGCTATGACTGCATTTTTGTACTCCCAGAGGTTTTGGGCCTTGGTTTTCTCCTTGCTGTTCAGCAGCTGAGGCTGAGGGACTGTCCCGGAAGTCCTTGCCTCGATGAATCTTGTTGTCAGGGACCACAACCGCTGTTGCCATCTTAGCACTCCAGGGAGTGCGTCAGCTGCATTTTGTGGCAATCAAGAAGACAAAAATGTGTGCTGATAAGAAGGGAACAAACAAAGCCCCACGGTCCTCCCAGAGTCAGCCACTACTTCTTTCCGGATCTCTGATGTCCTGAGCAATGGCGGCAGGGCCGCTCAGCAGTTGCTGCCTGCCCTGGGATGGGCATCAGCGCACTGCCTTCAGGTCAGCAAACTTGCTGTGACAGATATGCCTGGGGCTACCAGGGTGCTTAAAGGTAGTTGCCACTACTAGTGAAGCTGGGATCTCATGAGGACAGGTGACAGTGGCAGTGGCAGTGGCAGTGGCTGCACAACATGCTGGGGAACAGCCCTGCAGCACAGCCAGCTGACAGCTCCTCACCTCGCCAGGTGTGTGTTAAGTATTCCAAACATGTTCACGGACCTGGGGAAGCAGAACAGGTCACACTGGTGGCTCTGGGTGACACAGCTGACCAAATAAGTTGGGTATAGATAGACGCCTAAACTCTGACTACTGGGTTGTGTATTCTCAAGAGTGGGGACACAGCGGAGACAACTGGAGGCTTGTGAAAAGCAGATGTGGAGACTTGCCCATGTAGAAAGGAGAAAGTTGAGCTACTGCCTAGGTCCTGGGTTCTACATGTCCTGCCTCTGTTACTTAAAGGTAGTTTGTTAGGGCTTTCATCTGCCATGACTGTCCAGATCCACTGCTATAAGACATAGGGAGAAACCAGACAATCCTCAGATAAAACGGACTCCTCCCACAGTCATTGGCTTTCACTCCCCAAATCTACCCCAGGCAGATCATAAGGGCAAAACCAAAGCTTTGGAGAAACAAATCTCGTGAGGGAAGTCAAGCAGCAGGGAGTGGCTGGTAGGCTGCATGTGGTCCCCGTAGCCAGGCATCATCTTGATTGAGGGAGGAGGACTGTGTTCTAGAAAAACTTTTCAAGGAATGTTAAAGAAGACTGGCCTCTTTGTAGTTCAGCAGGCCTAAGTAAGCCCAGAGGGTTGGTCTTTAAGGAAACAGTTGTCCAGAGGCCTCACATTATCATCGGCACAGAGCCTGCAATGGTGTGGATTTCCGGGCCCCACCACCAGCAAGTGTAGATTGAGGACTGGGAATGTGCACAGACTCTGGGACTCCCCTCCACCCCCATCCCCACCACAGGGACCCAAGGCCCCTGAACAATGGAGAGCTAGTGCCTTGGAGAGGGACAGAAGTCTGGACAAGATGACTTCTAGAATTCTCTATTACTGTTTCCAGCAAGAAACACTTCCTTCCCCAGTTCCTTCAGAGCCCAGGGCAGCCTGTAAAGGAAGCAGGCAGACTCACTCTTTACATCCCACAAGATGTCCTTCTCAGGAGGGGCTGCAAAGAGGATGTAGAGCCGGATTGTGTCAATTCCATATTGGGCCACAATCTCCTCAGGGTCCACCCCATTGTGTTTGGACTTGCTCATCTTCTCCCACGTCACCTCTAACTTCTCTTTTGTTTTTGCACAAACAGGAGCAGGACCTAGATGCCAAAAGAGTATTCAAGAACAAGACATGATGGGCAGGGTAGAAATTCCATATTTTGAACTTTGCTTCGAGGCCTGTGGGCAAAGATCCTGGAAGACTCCGCGCTCTGAGTCTGAGGCTCTCTCTAGCAATGGGCTGTCAAACAAAGCTAGACAAGGTAGAGATGTCCAAGCAAACACTCTGTTACACAGGATGGGGCTGGGTATCAGGGTATAACCAGTCCCAAGAACAGCCTGCAGAGGCCTTACCAGGATCTTAGACTTTACACCCAGGTGGGGTCCAATAGCAGATACTAAAAGCTTCCTAAGAGCTTCTAGACCTTCGTTCTTACCTGTCCGAGCCAGATTGGGCCCTCCTTACCTGTGAAATCTATATCCTCCTTCTTCAGACACTGTCCAGATGGAAGGCGGAATGTCTGTCCCTTAATGAGGCCTTGGGCCAGTAGTTTATGGAAAGGTTCCCTGAGGAAAGATCACAGGGAAAAAAGAGAGGGGGAGATGGAGCAGCCAGGACTCAAGGCATCCAGAAATCATCACTATGGACCACACCTTAGAACAGGATCCTGGGATATGGTGTTAACATTAAGTCAGAGCAGCAGCCAGGTCCACTTTGCACTGAGCTGAGGTGGAGAGAGCACAGGCCTCAGATCTGGAAGGCCTGGATCTCACCAACTTCTACCTGAGCCACAAAAGCCACTTCCTTGCTCTGGGAGTCCAGTTTGCCAACCTATAAGATGGGAGGAAGAAAAACTTGCCAAGTTATGGATGGGAAGATGGGTTCAAGTGACTGCATGAAAACAGAGCCCGTGTCAGCTGCCCATCAGGCACAGCACAGAGGGGCCAAGAGGGAGTACTGAAGGCTGTCCTTGTGAAGGGTGCTTACTATTTCCCTTAACACAGGACCTGCTTAGACTGTCTTAAAGTTTTAAATCTAATGAGTTGGACAGGAATGGGTCATTTCTGTTAAAATCAAAGGATTATCTACCTGTTCTTCCTAGCCTATTACACTCTAAGGAGACAGCTACCAACAGCTGGTGTGTGTGTTAGTTGCATATCACGTGTGGTGGTTTGATCAGGTTTGGTTCCCATAGACTCATGTGTTTAAATGCTTGGCCCATAGGGATTGGCACTATTAGGAGGTGTGGCCTTGTTGGAGTAGGTGTGGTTTTGTTGGAGGAAGGATAACACTGCGGGGGTAGGGCTTTGTGGTCTTATATTTGCTCAAGCTTCACCCAGTGTAGAATTCCAGTCCCCCTTTGCTGCCTTCAGATCAAGATATAGAACTCCCAGCTACTCCAGCAGCATGTCTGCCTGCACACTGCTATACTTCCTGTCACACTGATAATAGACTGAACTTCTGAACCTATAAGCCAGCCCCAGTTAAATGTTTCATGTGTAAGAGTCGTCTTGGTCAGGGTGTCTCTTCACAGCAATAAAACCCTAAGACACCATGAGAAAACAACATGACCAAGGCAACTTATAAACAAAAGGATTTAACTTGGGGCTCATGATTGAAGAGGGTTAGAGTTCTTGACCATCACAGTGGGGAAGCATAGCAGCAGGCATAGTAGGTCCTCCAGAAGAGAAGCCAGTGAACATAACTGCTGAGCCATCCATTGTTCCAGCCTGTGCTCCAATAAACTTCCCCCAATCCCTCTGACAATGTCTCGCTCTGAAGCCTTGGCTGGACTGGAACTCTCTATGTAGATTAAACTCGGAAATCTACCTACCTCTGTACCCTGGGTGCTGAGATTAAAGGCATGCACCACCACAGTCACTACAATGGTTTATTCTTAAGAAACACTCAAATTCTTTACCCTATATTATTTTATTTTCGAAGAATCTGCCTGATTCACTTGATGCATTTCAGCAAGTAATTCCAGACACCATCCTATGCAAGTATTTCATGTTGCTCTGGACAACTAGAGATTCGTTCAGTTATACTGCCATGGCAGACCTTCCAACATCCTAGCTCTGGGGTGCAACGTCACTGACATGGGGTTGGGGGGGAGGGGTGGGCAGGTATTGGGAGCTTCTACTCAGGGAATCAGAAAACCAGAAACCTAACCACAAGTTATAAACCAGAATAGTCTTGCAGGCTAATCCCAGAAGATCCTTACTTCATGTTCAAGGTTATCTGATTTAGGCGAGTACTGGCCCAAGTGGCCCCTGCCCAACAGCTATGGGTAGGTAGTAACAAGGAGGAAGACATTTTCTAGTAGATTCAAGAGAGCAGATGGGGCAGACAAGAGAGTGAGAGAGATGAGGGCCAGGAATATTTCTGATTTTTGTGTATATCAGTCCCATGCTGCACCATAATTTCCTCAGGGTCCAGGTGCTAAGTACATGTTCTGCCTGAGATGCATCCCACCGTCCTGTTCTAAGGGCTTTTAGTGAGTATGTATGTATTTGTGTGTGTGCACACGTGCATGTAACACATGCATAGGAGTAGATGGAAACAGTGGTGGGAGACTGGAGAGATGGCTCAGTGGTCAAGAGCAGCGGCTGCTTTCCAGAGGTTCTGAGTTGAATTCCCAGCACCCACATGGCAGCTCCCAACCATCTATAATGGGATCTGATGCTGCCTTCTGGTATACAGCTATGCATGCAGACAAAGTTCTAAAACAAGTAAATAAAGTAAAATAAGTAAATAAATCTTTATAAAAAAGAAGCAATGGTGAGAGATAGGGCACATTTACAAAGGTGGAAAAAATCAAGTACTGTTAACATTCAAAAAGAAACGCTGTTATTTATTATCTATCATTGGGGTTTTGTTTGGTTTTGTTTTTTATATAATCAAGTGACCCACCACTGCCACCTTCTGGGGATGTGTAGAATTGCAACTTGCCAGCCAGACCCTAGAACTGTACTCTAGCTTTTAAATCTCCCTCTCTCCCTTTCCCTTCTTTCTCTGTCTCTGTCACTGTCTCTCTCTCTCCCTGTCTCTCCCCCCTCCCTTTCCATCTGTCTTTCCTTCTTCCCTCTCTCCCCCTTTCTTCTTCCCTTTCCCTCTCCCCGTCCTCTCCCTTTCTCTTTTCCTCCCTCTCTCCTCTCTTCTTCCCTCTCCCTCCTCTTCCTCTCACTGTCTCTATTTCCACCTCCTCTCTCCTTCCTATGTTCAAAGAAAACTGTCAAATGACATTTAACAGTCACACTGAGAAGTACACTAGTTCTGGGGTAGGTACACCTTGATGAATCTTCATGACAGACACCTGTGTAAACACAGACACGCAAACAGCACCTAGCATGCCGACCCACTTCCCCCAGGCACTCTGTCTCCTCTGCCACCTGACTAGTTTGACTACTACCAGAATCACTTACTTTTTTATTTCAAAATTACTTCAAACAGTTTCTGAGTGAGGGCCCAAGGCTGTCCACACTGGTCCTTTTCCCACAATTGGCAGGTCTCCTGTAGAACAGCTGCACCAGGACTAAGACTCTGATAATGAATGTGTCTCAATCTCTGAAATTTATGCTACTAGATCCATCTAGACCCCAGCTTCTCCAAGTTACAGCCCAGCAGGCACTGTCTCAGACAGATGATTTAGTATAGGGATGATAAAACTTGGCATGGGAAAAGGGGTAGGAGCTGGAGAGATGGCTCAGTAATTAAGAGCACTGGTTGTCCCAGTGATTGCCAGCACCTATAAGACATCTTACTGTCTTTAACCCCAGTTCCAGGGATCCAATGCCTTCTTCTGGACCCTGGGGCACTGTACATATGTGGTGAACAGACATGCACACAGGCAAAACACCCACATAAGTAGAATGTTTTTAAAATTGCATGAGTTCCAGTGGCCTGGCTATGGTCCCCCAGGCTCCCCTGAGCCTCAGCAGCACTTCATTTCTGCAGACTTCTCTGAGCCAATGTGATTCTCCTAGAAAGGCAGATGTGGTCTACTAAGAATGAGAATGAGAGACTCTTGCATCCCAGTACTGTCTTCCAAGAGCAGGAGGGTGGCCCAGATTCTCCTGACCCCTTCAATTGCACCTTGGAGGCAGATTTTTTTTTTTTTTTTTATCAACAGTGAAATATAACCTGTGTAAGCAGGAAGACAAGTGCTGGAATCTTCACCGTTTCTAGGTTAGTCCAGGTTCCTCCTCTGTCCTACCTTTAAAGGGTGGAAAGAAGGAAGAGAGCAAGCAAGCTCAGGATATTCTAAGCATAGATTGACAGGTTACTTTTAGTGTTATTTATAATGAATACTGAAGCCCTGGACAGACAGCTGCCCACTCCTCTGACTGCACCAGGTGGCTGCTGATGCAGAACCAAGAAACCAAGTTGAGGCCTGCCCTCACCCAAAATTACCAGGATCCTCCCTGGGTCTCCTTTTTGCAGACTATATTCTGTAAATGGCTGCTTTTTAAAATTATTATGTAATCACTGCCAAAGTCTGGCTGGGTGTGGTGGTGCACACCATAAATAATCCCATGGCTGGCTGTGGTGGTGCACACTATAAATAATCCCAACACTGAGGGAGGAAGAACAAGAGTTCTAGGCTGGTCTGGGCCAGGTGGTGAGTACAGAAAAAAGGAAAACACATAAAATTACCATGAGACCATGACAGTAAAAGGACACAACCCACAACCAGCAAATCTGTTTTCACAGATACAAAATGCAAAATGGACTGAGTAGCAGATCCTGAACCACAAGCATTTTAACTAATTATCTGATGGGCCCAGTGATATCAATTTTTAGTGTTCTGATGCAGAAATGTTGTTCTCATACATCAAAGTCTCTGGGGGTAAGAAGCAGAAGGCCAGTTTCAGGACTCAGTTGCACCCAGCATGGTTTTCATACAGTAGAGTTCTAACCAGAGCTGGCAGAGTGGATAAGGGTGGAGCCTCCAGCACCCTCATTCTAACGAAGCTAAATCTCTGTCTGCTTTATGGAGAATCTGAAGGTTATAGACGTAGTTTTAGGTTGAGACAGGGCCAATCCTACTACCTTTGCCCTCTGAGTAGTGGGATTCCAGGCATGTACAAAAGTCAAACATTCTTATCTATCAAACCATTTAAAATAGGGCAGGCAAGATGACTAAGTGCCTGAAGATGCTCGAGGACCTCAGTTCAATCCCCGGGACCTACATGGTGGGAGGAGAGAACTGACACTGCAAGTTGTCTTCTGAACCCCAAAGAAAACAGACAAGCACAGGCCCACCCTCGTGCACACACACATAAACTAATACCTTCTCACTATGCAGCTCTCGAAGGCCTAGAACTCAAGAGATTTGCCTGCTTCTGTCCCAAGGTAGGGAAATATATATCTCTATCAATCAACCTATCTATCTATGTTGACCCAAGATTTCAATGTTAGGACTGACTCTTAAGATATACTTCCCTTTCTTGCTGAGAAATAAAACATCACTCTTTTAAAAAATAATAATATATTACAAAAATAAGTAAATGATTTAATCAATTATGACACACTATGCAGAAATAAAAAATGGGAAATATGTATGTTTTGATGGAGAAAACCATCAAAATTTCCACAAAGTCAAAAAAAATCAAAGACTCTATTCAAACCACCACAGTTATTTGTTAGCATTTGCCAGTAATACTGCTTTCTTTAGCTACTTCAATCAACAGCACACATATCTGCATACGCATTTCCTTTCTTCAGCCCTGTCAATGCCTTTTACATACCAAGTTTATTTCACTTTTCTATCAATTATATCATTTAAGTATTGTTTCTGCAGTTCTATGCTATGTTTATTTTCTTGTAACGGTATCCCATAAGCAATTCATAAGTTGATCATTAACAAATACTAAATATACTAATTTAAAATATTATGTGATTAATAATAAGTAATTCTTAAAATTTTATTTGATGTGTATGAATATTTTGCCTACATGAGTATCTGTGCACTCCATGTGTGCAGTGTGCACAGAGGCCAGAAGGGGGCACTGGATTTCCTGGAACTGCAGTTACAGGTGTTAGTCACCATGTGTGTCCACAGAATCAAACTGGGTCCTCTAGAAGAACAGCCATTGCTCAGAACTGCTGAGCCATCTCATCTCTCCAGCCCACGACAGCATGCTTTGCAATTTTAGATTTTAGTATAGAAATGGCCATCCGTTTATATATGAATTATATACTAGAAAGTGTTTTCCTTTAATTAGAAGATGGCAAGATAGGTCTTTTAAATATATATAAATAACATTCTCAAATAATGGTTAGAATAGTGGTACTGCATGGTAATTTCCTCCAAATTAAAACATTCTGTCCTGGCGGGAGACTCCTAAGACTCGGGAAGTAAATGAAACTTAATGGGGCTCAGGAAATAAATAACTCACAAGTCTTAAAAAGTTTCTGAAACTTAAATAATTCAGCAGGTCCCTCCCCAAGGTTATCTCGGCAATACTGATTGCTGGAGAGAAGAGACTTTAGCCTCCTGAGCTGTCTGCAGGTAATAGAGGAGAGCTCCAGGAAGATGCCTTTCCTGAGGCAACACCTCCCCACCCCACCACCCCACCCCACCCCCACCCGCTGAAGTGGGCTTTTCAGTGATGCATTTTTATGCAAGCTTAACACATTTTTTTCTTGTTCCATGTAAATATGTCGTATACCCAGAAGTGTTCCATACTACAAAATAACTAAAAACTCAAGAATTAAAAGCCAGTGACCCAGATAACTCACAAATGGACAACAAATGTTTCTCCAAAGAAGATGCCTAAGAGAAAAACTGTTTCTCGGGCTAGAGAGATGGCTCCAGGGTTGAGAGCAATGACTGCTCTTCTAGAGGTCCTGAGTTCAATTTCCAGCAACCACATGGTGGCTCACAACCATCTGTAATGGGATCTGATGCCCTCTTCTCGTGTGTCTGAAGAGAGCAACAATGGATTCACATACATAAATTAAATAAATAATCTTAAAAAAAAATCAAAGACACTGGGTAGCATATGTAACATCCACAAGTGAGCAGTCAGGCTGGGCACAGTTACATATGTAACATCCACAAGTGAGCAGTCAGGTTGGGCACAGTTACATATGTAACATCCACAAGTGAGCAGTCAGGCTGGGCACAGTTACTTGCCCATAACCCCAAGACTTAGGAGACAAAGACAAAAGTATCAGTTCTAGGTTACCATCAAGACATATTCATAGGGGGAGGATAAGAAAAATACTATGTTGTTCTGGAATATGAAAAGAAACAAAAGCCCAGATTACAGAGGGAAGGTGGGAAGCTGGAAGGGAGCTGTGCACTTCCTGTAGAGCTAGTAAGTACTTAGGTATTTAACAGGATGACCTGGGGTCATTCTGCTAACATTATGCATACAGGAGACTGTAATTTATTGTCCTAACAGAAAAATAACTAAAAAGGCAACACATGGTATAAAATACACTGCTTAAAATGTGTCATTGAGCTGGCAAAACCAAAGCAGAATAAAGAAACAACAAAAATCCCAGACACTCAGAAAGCACAGTTTATTTAGCCAGTTCTCTAAGTGATCTAGGGACTCCTGAGCGGAGACGGGATGGCGAAGACTAGATAGGACAGCTGGAGACCAAACCCTCCAGTACAGCAGGAGCCACTGAAGCCACGTAGGCATTAGGAAGCTGCTCACAGTTGGTTAGCACAGAAAAGCCATTAAACTTACATTCATTGACCATGGCGAAATAAGAAACTTTCCCGAAAATCTACACACATAAGCTGATCCTGTTACAGTTCTAGGACTGGAGCCATGCTGCTTGTCTGGTCACACAACCTCAGCTGGAGAATCTGAGGTGCTTGTGGATTGGTGCTCTCTCCAGCAACAGAGGGAAACTAACACAAACTGCCTGTCCCATAAACAAGCAAACATGACATATAAGCTCGGCTGACAATCATCGTCTCCTAAAAAACAATGAGCCATGGTTACGAGCAGCAAAAACAGTAACACGTTAGATCATACTGAGCTGAGACACAGGGTTAGCTGTCACACATAAATAAGTTATTCAATAAACTTTAGGAAATAGATAGGCTTGAAATACATTTATACTAAAAAGAAAGGGGGGTGCTAGAGAGATGGCTCAGTACTTAAGAGAGCTTACTGCTCTAGGACTTGGACTTGGCTACCAGCACCTACATGACAGCTCACAACTTCCTGTGCCTCATTCCAGATGATCTGAAATGGGTGGACTCCTCCACAGATGTGATGCAAATATACTCACAAAGGCACGATCACACATACACACACACACACACACACAGAGAGAGAGAGAGAGAGAGAGAGAGAGAGAGAGAGAGAGAGAGAGAGAGAGAGAGAGAAGTAAACAGAAGATGTGAAAGGTTAAATGAGAGATGCCTAATAAGCTGAATGGTCTAAATACAGTTAATCAAAGTTTCAAAAGAAGAAAATTGGAGAGTGGGATGAGGAAGGGACAGTTAAGAAGCCCTGTATCTGGGGTTGGAGAGAGGGCTCAGCAGTTAAGAGCACTGGCTGCTCTTCCAGAGATCCTGAGTTCAAGTCCCAGCAACCACATGGTGGCTCACAACCATTGCTAATGGGATCTGATGCCCTCTTCTTTTGTGCATGGAGACAGAGTACTCATATACATAAATAAATAAATCTTAAAAAAATTAATCCAAAGCAGAATAAACACCTCCACACTTACAGAAAGCATGTGGACTTCAAAATGCCAGAGACAATGAGGGCGTGTGGACAGCAAAGAGCTGTCACTCAGAGGAAACCATGTGCGCTCAGAACCCAGACCTCCATCTCACCAAGTACCCCTGGCAGGGCTGGAGCTCACTATATAGACCAGGCTGGCCTCAAACATACAGAGATCCACCTGCTTCTGCTTCCAGTGTTCTGGGTTTATAGGCATGCACCACTGCAACAAGGACAACGAGCTGTGGCTGAGGGGAAGTGCTAGCTCAGAGCCCTGTGCTAAGGAGGAGCCTTCTATAGATGATGTTTGGGCTGAGAACAGAGTGCATTGTAGTTCAACTGTTTAGAGTACATGAGGCTCTGAGTTTAATACTCAGTATGATAGGAAATAAACAGATGGCCTGGAAGTGTGGCCCACACCTTTAATCCCAACACTCAGGAAGCAGAGGCAGACAGATCTCTCTCTGTGAGTTCAAGTTCCAGGACAGCCAGGACAGCTACACAGAGAAACCCTAACTCAACAAACAGACAAATAAAAAGATGTTTGAAAATATGACGCTGAAATAAATTTACTTTTAGAGAAAAGAACAAACACATGGATCATCAATAAAGAAAACAAAAAGATATACTGAAGGATATATTTCAGACAAAAAGATTATCTGAGATGTTAAGATGAGACATGAGAAGAGGGATGAGGAAGGGCAGTGGCCAATGTGGTTCCAGGGCAATACCAAAGAAACATGCCCAGAACTGACAAAGAAAACAAAGGGGTGACCAGAGAAAGAATCTCTGGGAGAAAAAGGAAAAAGAAGAGGAGGACTTCCCTCAAAGGACAAAGGACACCAAGACTTGTGTATTAAAGTAACAAAGGCTGTGCATATCAAACCAGCAGTACAGAGAGCAAGCGTGTGGAGCAGAGAGCCCACCAGCAGGCCCTATGGATGCAACACATCAATTCATGGTGAGGACACCACAGAACAGTGGGGAGAAGGCTGAGCTGTTCAGTGATGGAGCAAAGGCATGAAGAGCAATAGCCACAGAGGAGAAGGTTAATGTGTGTGTGTGAGCGTGTGCGTGTGCATGGTGTTGGGGATTGGATCCAGGGTCTAGTATACACTAGGCATGTACTCTACTACAGAACCCCGTCGTCAGCCTCAGTATTAAGTTTTACTATATTAGACTAATGATTTCTGCTCATCAAAAGATGCAATACATGTAAGCCAAGAATAAGGAAATATTGGCAATGCATACAATGAAAAACACTAGCATGGAAAAATCTTCAAAGGTGAAGAGCCCCTTTGCTGCTGTGGCTATATACTCCAAGTTCTGCAATGAAAACTCCAGTCCACACACTGGGATGCCGCTCAGCAATGAAAAAGAAGGAGGTACCAGGGTGAATCTCAAATAGAATATGTGCTATACGATCCTAATCACAGAAGGATCAATGCAGGGAAGAGAAATAGAATTGGATGTTTCCCATACAATTCTCATGAACTGAGTTTGGTCCCCAAAACCTAAAGGTGAAAAAGGAAACTGATTCTACAAACTTGTCCTCTGACCTCCACATGTATGCTGTGACACACTAGCCCGCAATCATACACACACACTATAATAATAAATGCAGTGGAGTCAGAAGCAATACATTTTTAAAGAGATTAGTAGTTAAAATTTACTATGGGAATTCTCTTGGGGAAGGATGGAGGGAGAGGGGTGATATGACTGGCAAGGGGCACCCTGTGAGCACCAAGCTATGAGTAATATATTGTTCTATTCCCCATACTGAGGTGGGGAGCATGAATGTTCATTTACTTTTTATCTTTTGGTTCTTAGAGACAGGGTCTTATAGTGATAATTTAGTGATTAATTTTGGTTTATTTTTAAAACACACAGCAATATTATATAAGGTATTATAAGAATGTTTTTGTTTTAATCCCAGGTGTGGGGATCTGGGGCTGTTTCCCAGAATCTGACTAGGATTTGCCTCATGCTCTGGCAGGGATGTGATTTGTGTTAGCTGCAGATAGTTTTTGTTGTTGTTGTTGTTGGTTTTTTGTTGTTGTTATTTTGTTTTTTCGAGACAGGGTTTCTCTGTTTAGATCCCTGGCTGTCCTGGTACTCACTTTATAGCCCAGGCTGGCCTCAAACTCAGAAATCCGCCTGCCTCTGCCTCCCGAGTGCTGGGATTAAAGGCATGCGCCACCACGCCCGGCTTGCAGATAGTTTTTATGACTCTGTGACATTTGGAATTCTGGGGATTGTTTGTTTGTTTGTTTGTTTGTTTGGTTGGTTGGTTTTTCGAGACAGGGTTTCTCTGTGTAGCCCTGGCTGTACGGGAACTCACTCTGTAGACCAGGCTGGTCTCAAACTCAGAAATCTACCTGCCTCTGCCTCCCAAGAGCTGGGATCTTTCAGAGGGTCTATAAATGCTGGGGCCCTGAGATAGTCTCTCCATATGGCCTAAAGCTCACTATGCAGCCAAGACCTGCCTCAAGTTTGCAACCGTCCTTCTGTGTTGGCCGATTGAGTGCTAGGATTACAAAAGTATACCACCCTTTCTTACATCTTTTGAATGTTATGAGGAACACATTATAAGCCAGCAGGAGAAAAACTTTCAATGGATTTGCAATGCCATCTTCTGCTCTGATACACAAGTGTTAGAGTGATGTACTAGAGACGGTTCTGCCAAGCTTAGAGGTACAGTTTACCCAGAGTGACAAGCATGTGAGATGCTTCAGGAATCATATAACATCACAGTGCTCCTCTTTCCTTTACAAGTAAAAACCTCAAATTACTTAACAGACAGATGCACTGAAAGCCGGATTTCACACCAAATGATTAAGAGGTTTGTGTAAATGGACCTCAAATTGTAAAGACCTACAATGGCCTCTAAAGCATATATGAAAAACAGATTTTATTTTGTATACACAAATTATCTTGATTCCCAACGGATACCTGTTTCCAGTTACTGCTTGTGAACAGAACTGTTTTGTAAAGTACAACGAATGCTCACCTGTGCTTCACCATCTTTTGGTCGTGGCAAAAATGACTGAGGAATCGTGCATAGAACAAGTGCATGACAGCATGTTCCTTTCCTCCGATGTACAGATCCACGGGCATCCAGAAGTCTGCCAGTGCCGAGCCAAAAGGACTGCGAGAGAGATAAGCAGGCATTTTAATGTCTTCTTTGCCACAACTATATAAATTAAAGCTATGTGTGCTCATCCCTTGAAAATACTAGTGCCAGAAAATATGACTTTTTTTTTAAACAAAAGAAAAATGTACATAATAAGTGAGAAAAGGAGAAGCATTGACTGGACCACAAGCCATCCTCTGACCTCTGCATGGCTCACGGCACATGTGCACACACGCGCGTGTGTGCACACACACACACACTAAACAAATGTAAAAAAAAGGTAATTTTTGAGCCAGGCAGTAGTGGCCCACACCTTTAATCCCAGCACTTGAGAGGCAGAGCAGGCAGATCTCTGAGTTCAAGACCAAACTGGCTTACAGAGCAAGACCCAGGACAGCCAGGGCTACACTGAAAAACTCTGTCTCTAAAAAAGAAAAAGAAAAACGACAAAAAAAAATTTTTTTAAATAAAACAAGAGCAAGAGAAAAAAATACCAGCAACAAAGCATCTCTGTAGGATGTTTATTTGAATGGCTAGTTTTAATTTTTAGTATGACTATTGAGATTTTTAAAATTTTCACCAATAGAGGGCAATAGTAGCATTTATAATAGAAACTAGCATGCTATTAAATGTTCATTTTAAAACAGAAATCAATCTTATTTTTAAAGTGCTTTGAAATAGCCAGCAAGAGTACAAATATGGCTTACTGAAGGAGTGAAACTTATCTAGGGCCTGTTATAAGACATCCCAGTAACTCCCTCATTTTCTGGATGCTTGTGACCAACATGGATATCAAAGATCAGACTTCCTCCTACTCCTGTCCCCTAATGTACAGAGGGGAAGGACTCGCCAGGTCATCTATCTGTTGGCTGCTGCCTTGAGAAAGAGCCACTGTGGCTGGGGAGTAGGCCTCCCTGTTCCCAAGGCAACCTCCATTCAGAAGTTAACTGAGGAACTCGCTTTGGAGGATCTGTGCTCCCTGGCTTTAAAATTTCAGACTTTTCTCCCCAATGCCACAAAGTATTTTCCTGTAGCCTGCTCTTGACCAGCCGGTTCTGAAACACAAACGGAAACTGCTGGTGGTAGGCCAGGAAGCCTAGCCAAGCAGTGTAGCTCTTAGCATAGGCCTCTTTGCAGTTACAACTGTGCTAGCACTCTCAAAAAAAAAAAAGGCAGAACAAGTCTCCCAAATTAACCAACTAAATGAGCAAATAAATTTCCAACTACCTTTCCTTTTTCTTTATGAAAAAAAATAGTTTCTTAAAGAAATCCAACTGCTGCTTGGCATTATAGCATAGACCTTTAATCCCCAAACCTGGAAAGCGGAGACAGGCTGATCTCTGTGAGTTTAGTGCCAGCCTGGTCTACATAGCAAGTTCCAGGACAATCATGACTACACAGTGAGGCCCTGTCTCAAATTGAAAAAAAAAAAAAAAAAAAGTAAGTAAATAAATGAATTCAACTGCTGCTCTGGGCAACAGTAAAGCCAAAGTTGAGGGTGGTATTTAGCTCACAAACAAATTCGGGATAAATGATGTTAACTATTCAATTTATGTTCTACCTAGGCCACCGCTCTGGAAGATTCAAGACAATGCTGGATCCGGGGGCAGCATGGCAGGTGATGTGTGAAGCTGTGCTGTTCACAGAAGGGCTATGTAGGGCTCAGGACAGCTGGGACGCAGCCTGAGAAGGGAACCCTCCCTCACACTCCTCTATGGCTCACGTGGAGCTGCTCTCAGGTTCCCAGTCTCCTTGCATCTTTCTGTTTACTCAGGCTCTCACTAATTTCTGAAATGAACACAAATTATGGAACCACAACTCTGCTGCTCAGAACATGGCTTGAGCATCTGTCTAACCAGAAATACGCTACTGTGCTAAATCCAGAATAGGAGAGTGCTTCCTTTGCTTATTTTTGACAAAGATCCTTTGAGCCTCCTGCCTCCTGCCTCAGTCTCCAGTGCCCAGAATGGAAGCCCTTCATATGTGGATAACACAGCTCCAGGGTATTTCTACCATGCTCAAGAGCAACCTGCTAAGGTCTGAAAGCAGTCTGTGTTCCTGGTTCCTACTGCTCTCTTTTCGGTTTCTATCTTGTCCAAGAAACAGACAGAAAAGTCAAACAGCACTTGAAAGTTTATCAAACCAGTGGTCTTAGCCTCAGTTCTCCCTGCACCCCAGGCCTGAACCTTAGCCACTTTTGTTCTTTTAAAGTCAGGGCCTCACTGTGTAGCACCCAGATGCTTGGAACTCAATATTTAAGCAGACGGACCTTGAACTCACAGATATCCACCTGCTTCTGTCTCCTGGGTGAGGGGAGTAAAGACATTATCACACCTGGTTACCTACTCACTTTTAATTCTATTCCTCTCCATCCTTCCTCTTCTTCTCTCTCCCCCTCCCCCACTCCTCTCTTTGACATGGGGTCTTGTATAGCCCAGGCTGGCCTTGATCTCTTGATTTTCCAGTTCTTGCCTCTAGAATGCTGGGACTATACACATGTACCAGCACTCTTGGCTTCCACTCTTACTTCAACTATTTAAAAATGTTTATATTCATTACTGATTTGCACTTTAGGAGATTTATTGACTATGTGTGGTATGAGTCTACACTTCTTAGCTCTCCCCAACACCGTCCTGCCTCTCTTCAGTACACATAAGGCACCCCTACTGTCCCTACCGTTCCATAGTTAGGGTGTTCACATCTTCCTTTAGCTGTGTTTTCAATTTGTATTATAGATGGAATTTACTGGGCTGAGTAATCTAACTTAAAAATTAATATACTCGCATTAAAAGTGCCTTTTCTCTGGCACTTTAAGCTTTTCCAAGCTGAGAGCCTGGCATAAAGTGCACAGCTGACCAACAATAGCCACCACTGTGTTTAGGGGTTACTCTGGCCCAGCCCCTGGTCTCCATCTACTTCCAGGAGAAGAAAAGGAGGGCACCAGCACAAAGGTGCATCTGCCACCTTGGGTTCTGAGTGGGCATGTGCACTGGCATCCTTCCCACAGCCTTGCTGAGGCAGTGAAAGCTTTGCTACGGTGGAGGCTCCTCTGAATCCTCCTCCTCCTAATCCTGTCTCTGGGTGCCAGTTGCACAAACACACAATGTGGGTGTTTTCTCTGCCAGCTCAGCTCCTCTCTGTCCCACCTAGGCACGTTCCCAGCACCTCCCTTGCATATTTAACTCCATCTTGGTTTTGCTTCATGGAAGATGCAAAGTGCTGCTGTTCCACAGTAGGGACATCACCTTTGAGTATTATGAGGGTCAGTGTATCTGAAGTAGTACCACGCAGAATCCACAAAGGTGTCCATGGTGTCCGTCTCTCTCTTTGCTGATCCCTTGCACCTGAGAAAAGAAATTTATCAGTTTGTTTTTTTTTCTAGGTTTCAGTGCAGTTTCCTACCAGCTGTTCTTGTGAGATGTTGGGCCTGCCAATATTTTACTTTGATCAGTGTAAGTTTGAGTGAGGATGCTCTTAGAGAGCAGGGGGAGGAGGAACGGAATCCCCAAAAGGATCTTTCCATTCGCTAAGCACATAACAGCTGCAGTCTGATTTTCAATTTACAAAGGAAAAGAAGGGTTGTGTGTTACATCCCATATCTGTTAAGCAGTCCACACTGGCCTATGAACACTACAGAAGGAATCAGCCCTCCCACCCCACCTCAGGTCAGATGACCAAACCGGGCCTCGCACCTGCACTTTAGTCAGGAGGCCTGGGCACGGTGGAATTCCTCAGGGCGGGAACTGTCAGAGAAGTTCCTAGGGAATCCTGTGTGCCACCAGAGAGGGGTGCCAATCTCCACAGTGGTTCTCTAAAGGAAAGCCAGGTCTTTATGTGGATAGCATCTTACTTCTGACGATGGAAGTAATTGGAAGATAAGGCACCTTCTTTTTCTTGCCCAACTTGGGGAACACGGAGAAGAACAGAGACCCGGAAGCAATTACATCTGAGTGACACTCATTGTGCTCACTTCCACTACTGTCGCCTCGGGCTTGAAGGCAACTATGTGTTACCACTGATACCAAGCCCTGGATGGTCAGGAAGAGGTGCTGGGGCAGATGAAGGGGGCATGAGGTCCTTCACTGGGTTGAGGTCCCTTCATTGGGTTGGGCTAGGTAGGAGCAGTGCAATCTGGGGCAGCAGAATTGGGTCAAAGGTGTTACAGATGCTGCCTCATTGGGCTCCCAGTATGCCAGGGAATTATGAGGCAGACTACACCAAGCTCCACTGTTCTTCAGGAGAGAGTGAGGTTTCGGCCCAATGCCTTAGAATGCAAAAGTAAATATATAAAGAATAGGCGGATTTCTGAGTTCGAGGCCAGCCTGGTCTATAGAGTGAGTTCCAGGACAGCCAGGGCTACACAGAGAAACCCTGTCTCAAACAACCAAAAAAAAAAAAAAAAAAAAAGAAAAGAAAAAGAAAAAAAAGAAGATATTTCTCTGCTGTCCTATTTGGTTGTATTGGCTTGGTGGCTTACAGCCCTAGATGTTTACCAAATTCAATCAGGGAGTAAAGTCAACTCTGAGGCCTGGGTTTTACCCTTCAGAAATTCTGTGGTTCTGTGAAGAAGCCATACTCTCATGCAAGGCTGCAACGTTGTACTGAATGTGAAAACTCCTTCACAAAGGGAAAGAGAAAAGAACTAGCTTGATGCTAGTCAGCTACTGACCTGCTAGAAAAACCCAATGTCACTCTGAAGTGAGGAAAGAGGAGAGAAGGTTGGTATGCCTCAGCAGGGAAAGGAGTGAACACACTACTATCTTCCCCACACTCCTTGGCCATCACAGGCTCTGTCTGTACTGGCCAGCCATGCAGGGAAGAAACACCATTCACACTTCTAGGAAACTCTGTGGAGTAGAAGTGGCAGACAGTGGGGTATGAAGAAAACCTATATTTTCCTTCCATTGGATCAGTGTTTCGGGCCCCTCCATAGTGCCTAGGCCAAATTCTAGACTGTTTCCTCAAAGGTTCCTACATACTTTTGATATTCCTTTTAGGCTAGTGAAGAAGGTAGCATTTAGCATCTAGTGAGGAGAGGATATCCAAGATACCTCAGGGTGCTGGCTGTGGCTCCTTACCTTGGGCAGGAGCAGTTCACCCACTCCAAAGCCGTGGCCAGCGGGGAGCCTCCTCTGCCCGTTAAAGATGCAATGCTGGGCAAAATCACAGGCAAGTCTTGCAGTGGCACAGGCACAGGGCCACAGGCTGGGCAGTGGACAATGGGGATCGGTGTGCCCCAGTAGCGCTGCCGTGAGATCAGCCAGTCCTTCAGCTTGTTACTTGTCACGTGTCCACCCACTCTCATCCCACGGGCTTTCCGAGTCAGGGCTACAAAGGCATCCTGCCTGGTCATACCTGTAAACTGGAAATGAAGAGAGACAGCTGTAAGATAAACCCTGCCCCTGCTCAGCACCCTGAGCCACTGCATCAGTGTGTGACGCTCATACCGGTCTGCTTCACTGTTGGGCCACATCAGGGCTCCCCTGAACCCCGGGTGCATTTATCTTTATGGGTCTTTTCCTCCTCAAGGTAACACTAAAAATCACATTTTGCAACTGCACTGATAGAAAAATATGACTTTTGCTCATAAAAGTTTGAGGGGTTTCTGTTTGTTTGTTTACAATTTAAAAATTATGTGTATGGGTGTTTTATCTTCATGTATTTCTCTGCACCATATGCTGGGGTATACTGTGTGAAGGTGTGTCTTTGTATATTCAATTGTTAATTCTGTATTGGCAAAGAGTTAACGGCCCATCACTGGTCTCATATTTTGTAAATATTTGTTCCTTCCTCACCTGCCGAAGGCAATCTAGAACTGTATCTAATTGGCTTTAATAAAGAGTTGATGGGTGGGGAGGGGGTGACAGATATGGAATGGGGGGTTGGTGGAGGAGTAACCGGGAAGTGGGTTATCATTTGAGATGTAAACAAATGGAATGATTAAAAAAAAAAAGGAAAGACTTGATGGCCAATAGCTGGGCAGGAAGTAAAAGATGGGACTTCTGGGCAGAGCTGGAACTCTGGGAGAAGAATTGAGAGGTGGAGAGATTCAACCAGCAGGTGAATGGATGGACCAGAACAGAACAGAGAGGTAGACCTGGCCACATGGTGGGACATAGAGCCAGGACTAGTTGGGTTAGAGTAGTTAGGAGACTGTTCATTTATTTGTATCACTGGTGGGTCTGAGATAGTTGCTGTAGCACCACATTTGTGCCTGGTGCCCATGGAGGTCAGAAGAGGGGGACAGATCTCCTGGAACTAGAGTTAGAGGGTTGCGAGATGCCGTGTAGGTGCTGGGTATTGAACCCGGATCTCCTGGAAGAACAGTATCCTCAACTGCTGAGCTATTTTTCCATCTCTACTTCCAAATTTTAAAGATATTAAAATATTTCCAGGAGCTTTGAGAAACAACGTTGGCCATAGGCACTGTGCCGACTGTGTGTGGTGGGCAGCTGGCACCGGGTCTGTGCCCCCCTTTCTGTTATGCCCTGGTTGAATACCTACCAATGTCTAACTACCAGATAATCACTGAGATGTCTAATTACCAGTGAAGAACTGTACAATATGCACTTCCTCTTAGAGAGAAAATATCCAGAGGAAAAAAATTCAATGTTATATCTTAAGGCAAGCAAGGAGGTAGATCTGCCTCAGCTTGAAGAAACAAACCATTCTTATATTTAAATATTCCCATTTCACAGACAACAGGGCAGAACATGGCTGGTCCAGAAGTGGAGTGTGCTCTTCACTGATGCTCTCCAGAGACCAAGCTAATCAGATGAAATGAGCCATGAGGCTTGCTAACATTCAGAATGTGGGCTCCTGGGATCAGTCCTGTTGTATGTCAGGCCTCAGAGACACAAAGACAAATGTAATCTATTCATGTTCTCAAGGAGCTCAGTCACAAGACTGTCATTAAGAGACTGTTTAACAAACTAACCTTCTTACTAGTAATGTGAAGAGTCTTCTTAGAGTTTACTGTAAAGGGGTGGCTATGCTCTGGGAGAGGTCCTCCAGTCTGGACTCCTGGTATCATACAGTTACTATAGAAAGCACTACATGCTCTCGTCAAAGTCTGTATTCTCATGCCCTCTGCTCCAGAAGCTCATGAAAGAAAACAGCCTTGTCCCACCCTCTCCACCCCCTCAGTGACATCATTTGGTTGAATATTCAGCAAAGAGATCGGGGATGACTGAAGGCTACCGGAAGCAATCTGAAAGCAAATGCAGAGGATAAATAATGCTAAGAGTCCCATCTAGAGGAATAGGGGTCTCTCTGGGACCCAGGGAGACAGCCTAGTTTTAGCCATGGATATCCCCTTCCTCACTTCCCAGAGCTAAAGTTGACCCCTAGGGTTGGCTCTGCCCTACTCTCCAGTAGGCCTGCACAAATGAGGGCCAAGGAAAAAAAAGGCTTTAATATCTTAGAATATTATTTATATTTAAAGATACAAACATGAAGCCAGAAACTACTCGCTTGTAGATAGAAGTCCTTATTCTCTTGTAGATAAAAGGATGTATAGATAGATGATAGATAGATAGATAGATAGAGAGACAGACAGATGACAGAGACAGATGGAAACAGAGAGGAAGACAGAAAAGACAGGCTACCCTTATAACTAAATGGTCCCAAACCTGAAACACCTGGATCTTCAGGTATACTAGAACCAGAACCAGGGGAGGGATCAGTAGGTCCTTTGTTGGGATTCATGATTGGCCTGATGGAGGACTGACATGCTGAGCCAGCAGGTCCCAGATTAGGGCTTACAGTCAAATCTCCTGGGGAGCTGTAACTCCTGATGTCCACCACTCATGTCTTCGCTATCATCCTTCATTTGGTTGCAATATCTGGGGTAAGACTCAACCATTAGATTGTTAGTTTATTTGTTATGTCTCTTGAGACGAGGGTCTCACATAGCTCAGGATGGTCTCAAACATAGCCCAGTATAGCCTTGAACTCCTAACCTTCCTGTCTCACTTCCCAAATGTTAGGATCATAGGTGTGCATTAGCACACATTTCTTCCAAGTGCCAATATTTTAAAACACTTTGTGAGTGTTTCCATTGTGTTGTCAAGTTTAAAAATGAGCACTCCAAGCCAATGCTCTCAAGTTTTAATGTGCATACAAATCACTCAGGGAACTTGTGTGACTAGGGTAGGGCTGGAAGTCACAGTCCTAACAGTGATGTCAGAGCCATTAATCTAGGGACCAGACTTTCAGCAGCAAGGCTCTAAGCCAGTGATTTTCAGCAGTGGTCCCTGGACCAGTACCACCACCACCACCAACACAACCACCACTTGAACTACCAGCAAAACTTGCACCAGCATCCCAATACCACCACCACCAGCAACACCATGCAAATTTGCTGGAAACAGATCTCTTGGGAAGAGTCAGGATGTTTTAACAAGGCCAGCATGATTCTGATACATGCTCAAGTTTGAGACTCACTGCTTTCAGTCACTTCCCACTTTAGCCTCCCATCCCCAAACAGCCTCTTCCACCAGTTTCTGGTTCATGTAGCTGGTCTTTTTTTTTTTTTGCCCCTCCCCCCACTCCCTATCCTACCCCTGTTAACCGCCTATCACTAAATAGGAGAGAGAGATGGATGAAGGAGAGGGGGCAGAGAGAGAGAGAGAGAGAGAGAGAGAGAGATCCCTGAATCTAATTTCTTTCCTTTTGTTTCTTCTTTGAGCACAACTATTAACAACTGCCCCTGAATGACCAACAACCACCCACCCCACCTATCAGGGCTCTAGCATTTATATGCCCTCTGAAAAGTTTCCAGAATTTGAAATGTCACCCAATCACAGAAACTATCTGCAGCTGGCAAAACTATGCCTCTGCTACAGCATGAAGCAAGTCATAGTCAGCTGCTTCTGACAGTCCAAAACAGCCCCACATCCCTACACCTGGGATTAAAATGAAAGTACATTCTTATAAAATTTCTGGTTTCTTTTTTAAAAGAAACAAAAACTCCAAAATTGTTACTACAGGTTCAGTTCAGCACAGCTGGAGTTCACATCCTGCCGAATATACGAAATCAAACAGGAGATAACCTTGTTTAAACACTGAGTGTTTATATAAGGGTCTGTAAACTTTCATTAAACTAAACAGTCTGTAAACAGTCTGTTAACTCAAGTTAAACTTTAGATGTTAACAGCAAATAATCTGGAGTGAGCAATCATCTTCCCCAGGAAGAGTCAGCTACAGTCACCTAAGAAGCTAAAAATTCTTTGAAAAGATCATTTCTCAAGCAAGATTCTCAAATGAAGTTTTCTAGGGTTGGCTAAGGAACTTCTAGGTCTTGAAGAAGATGAGTCTTTTGTTCTGAGAAACCAAGCAGAGCTACAAGGCTGCTGGGGCGAGGGAGAGCGGAAGGGTGAGCTGGGATAGGACTCTGTAAGAGCGTGTCTCATCACACCAATCTCAGGGGCTTGACTCACAAGTAAGTAAATTTCAGGCACAGGCCAGGGCACCAACCTCAGCAGATCCACTCAGTCTCTCTGTGCCATCGGGTGAAGCTTCAATGACCTCAGAGTAGGGTAGGCCCAGAGCTTGGGCCAGTCTGGTGTCCTCTGAGCTGGTGCTGGGGATTCCTGTTCAGAGATGAAAAATACAAAACGTCAACTCCTCTTAAGTGCTCAAAACAAAGAATCATGCAACAGTGACACACAGCGTTAGCTTCTTAAGGTCCCTTTTAACTCAGAAGACAGAAAGCCACATCAAACTCACTGGATAATGGGACAGAGTCTTAGAGAACCTGGCACCCTAACACAACTGTTTACATTGTTGGACTTATTTTCCTTATATCTTTTTCTCTGGTTTTCCTTCTTCTTAAAAACATAGTTGCAACCCTAAAATCTACCATCTATGCCACGGAAACTATATATTACAAGTATGAGGAGAGCCTCTTGAATAGCCCCCAGTGGCTTCCTGGTGGGAAGCAGTGCTGGCTCCAATGGCATTTTAATTCCCTAGAAGTCTGGAGATTGAAAGCTGGCATTGGAGTCTATGTTGTGTCCCTGAAAACACCAGAGCATTCTGAACAGGCATTTATTCTTCAACCCACACACATCTTCAGGAAATGAGGTGGAGCACAAGAAAATCACCCAGAGGGGTAGAGCCTGCTGTTCTGGCTTCAGCTGAGCACAGAAGCAGGCTTTGGTGGTTGGTTCTCTAGGACAGGGTTCTGAGTGTGGTGCTGCTGACAAAATGGGTGGTTCTGAGCATGGTGGCACAGGGAGTATTCTACCCTATCCTGGCTCCTTTCCAGACCACTTCCTCAGTAGGGACAAACAAAAGATCTCTTGGAGTGGGTTGGTCTGATGCTGCTTGTATTCTAATGCTAAATACTGGCTTCTCAAGACCTGGCTTCCCACAAGCAGATTCTCACATACATCAAGTGATGCTATGTGAACATTGCTCCCCAGTAAAAAGCTAGAGCCTGTGATTGGGCAGTGAAGGGAGAAAGGTGGGACTTGAAGATCAAGTGAAGGGGTTGCAGGCAGAGGGAGCAGAAGACGGGTGGGGGTGGGTGGGGGGGTGGGGGGGTGGGGTGGAGGAGGCTGCCATGAAAGGAGATGGACCATGAGCATGTGGCCAGGGGATACAGCATGTGAAGAGGACATACAACTGGAGAATAAGTTAGGATAGCTCCAAACCTGCCCAATCTAGGCTTGTAAATAAAATACCGGGATCGTGTGTCTTTTATACAGGCTAGCTAGGACTATATATTCATTTCACAATCTCCCAAATTGGTCAAATGTCTCCTGGTGCTGACACCTCTCTCATGGAAAATGTTAAAACATACATGTGGAAGGTCAAACAAGAAGGCTAAGCCAAACAAAACAGTTCCAGAGGGGTGCCTTCAGGTGCAGAGGGCTGACAGTTCTATAGTAGTGCAAGCTGCGTGTTTTGTTGAGGTGCAGTGTGTGAAGGTTGTGTTGGTATTATTCAAGTCTGTACCAGCAGAGAGCTGAGTAATGACCAGATTTTAGTACTGCCATTCTTATGAGAGAGGGTCTCTGGGAGAGGCAGCAGGGATACAGGAAGATTTGCCAGCAGGGCATGGAGGAGGTTAGACATATGGGGAGTGAGAGAGAGGTAACGGGCCACGTGGTGGGACATGGACTATAAGACTTGGCTTAATTAAGTTAGATGAGCTAGCGGGGAGGTAGCCCAAGCTAAGGCCTAAGCTATAATAAAATTTAATAAGTCCCCGTGTCTTATTAAAATTCAAATTCATTATTATTTAAATGCTTGTGGGTTCAGAAAGTCTGGCAATAGTGTTTCCAACTGCGTTGTGACAGAAAACACAAAATAAAGCGAATGGACTGGACTGGGAGGTACGGACACAGGGCAATAGCAAACACTACCAACAGCAGTTTGTAGTCACAGCAGGGAGTCAAGGGTCATTTGCCAGATTTTGATGTCCTGCTTAGGGTGACTCAATGACACTCCAAAGTAGACACTGAAAGGACTTTAGCCAGCCCAAGGAAGGCAAACATGGCTCTGACAGGCCTTGCCTTTCTCCCCATTCCCTCTGCCTTGATAAAAACCATTAGATTATATTCCTAAAGCTAGCCACTGAAGTCTATGCCCTTATTTGTCCACTTCCTCCTCCTGAGGCTGATTATCAAGGTCCAGCTATCAAAGTATAGAAGTCCAGCAATCAAAAGTCCCCTTTGGAACACCTAATTAACATACCCAATTAAAATTAAACACCTCATCATATCATGGAGTTTCCCCTTTTACCTTTATGGGCCACATCTGTCTGTCTGCTCTCTATCCAGAGCCAGTTCTTTGTGCCCCACTGAGACGAACACCCCCTTCCCTTCTCCCATGTTCCCTTCCCTTTCTCCCTTCTCCTCTGTCTCCTGTCTTTTCTCTTATTCCCTGCCCTTTGTCCCTCTGGGGCAAATAAATCTCTTCTATGCTAAGAACTTGGTCTTGGGTATCCTAAGCCAATACCAGTCCCTTTCAGTAGCCATCACATTTATCTGGCCACATTAAGATTACTTGAAAACGTGATCTATTCTAACTGTGCAGGTGGGATAGTGAAAATTCTGCTTTATTTCTTACTTGTCTCTGCTTCTACCCTTAAAAGGCAAGGAACAGTACTTAGAAAATACCAATTATACAACCGAAGGAAATCAAGACAACGGAAAAAAAAATTCCCCATGCTTACCTAAAAACATCTAAATCCTTCAGAACCATTGTGTCGGTGATTTAGCCCAAAATGTCAAACATCCCTTGTCTGCCCCCAAAAAGCCATATTAAGGTTTTTTTCCACTGTTTACTCTGGCTGCTTAAAACTTCTTACTAATTATAAAATGTATGGTTGTAACAGTCAGACATGACCTGAGTGCTCAGTGCCAGCTTTCTGCTTTGACATCTCTTCCAAATGCTTCATCAGAAGTGACCTGAGGTCATTTTAATAGGAACTGTTGCTGCAGCAGCACAGGAAGGGCACTGCTGAGCAGGCTGCTGCTCTGCAGTGTGACTGGGATCTCCAGTGTGATCTGCAGTGTGACAGGAAAGCAAGCCAGAGAGGTGCACAGGTGTGTCCCGAAGGCAAATTTTGGACAGGGCTGTCATTAGATACTTATCCTTTGTTCTCGTTCTGCCCCAGGACAAGAGATGGGTAACACTCATAAATAAGGCTGCCAATGACAAAATGTCTCTCAGGTGCCTTTGTATACTGTTCATGACCCTTTCTTGAGGAGCTCAGATTAGCCTCCTCCACAATTCCAAAACCCAGCTTACAAGGATCATAGGAACTCCCATCTCTACCCTTGCTGGCAGTTTGGTGAGTTTTATTTTGTTTGGTTTGGTTTTGTTAAGACAGGATCTTACTATATAGCCTAGGCTGACTTCAAACTCAAGATCTCTCTCCTCAATGCTGGGACTAGATGCCTGAATTACTACACCTGGCTTGGATTTGGAAATTAAATTTTTAGCCTATGTTGTATTATCCCCATATCATGTGCCTAGGTATTTAAAAACTAACTCATGACTCATGAGCCTAAGCTTTTAAAATTCTCAATAGCAGCCAGGATGACATGAAATACCTAATATGCTTTCCTTAAAAAAAGTAAAATGTATGTATGTATGTATGATTTATGATTTATTAATTATTAATGTGTGTGTGCAGGCACAGGTGGAGGTTTGGAAGATCACTTTCAGAATTAGGTTCCAGGAACTCCACTCAGGTTGGCAGGCTTGAGTGGCAAGCATTCTTATACCCTGAGTTGTTTTGCCATCCCTCCCCTCACCACTCCACCCATATGCATTCAAATACACCGTTTTTGTTGTTGTTGTTTGTATGCTTGCTTTTGTTTGTTTTTGTTTTTGTTTTTAGATGTGGTTTTGCCATGTTTTCCAGGCTTTAAACTTGCTCAGTAGCTATAAGAATTGTTCTTCTTATAGAGGAATTGGGTTCAGCTCCCAATACCCACAAGACAGCTTAAAACCATTTGTAGCTCCAGTTCCAGAAGATTTGATTCCTTCTGACCTCTACAGGCACAGGGCATATACATAGTAGTCAGGCAAAACATTCATACACAAAAAATATGTTTAAAAAAGTTAAACTTGCGATCTCTCTACCGCAGGCTTCTGAGTGCTAGGAATTCAGGTGTGTAGTACTGTGCTCTTGAATATGTAGTTCTTAACTAAATGATACATGGAAGGTGAGGGCTGAGTGCAGCTCATGGTAGAATGCTTTGCCAACAGTGTGTGAACTACTAAATATGATCCTCAGCTTCAAAGGGAAGATTGAAAAAAAAAAAAAGGAACACACAGTTTCACTGAGAAGCAAAACCCATCACAGAATCAATAGTAAACTCCTCCAAGTGACAGCAAGAGCTGTCAGCCCTTTGCCCTTAACCCTGCATAATTTATTAGCATGTATGACATCTAAACAACCACATACCTATTTTTGAATCTAGAGAGCCTTCCAAGTCAGGGTTAGCCATGATAACGATGGGGACCTCCTGCAGGGTGAGCATGCTCACAGCCATCACTGGTGTGAGGCAATCTGAAAACAAGAAAAGATCCATCAGCAAGACATATCCAAGAGCAGACAAGCAAGAAAAAGCATAACATCTCCCATGCTGTGTGCTAATTGCTAAAGAACTAACTGGTCCTTTGAAGAGTATTAGCAGGTAATTTACACCAGTGGATATTAGAAGATTAAACAAGTTCAGGAGAGAAGTTTTGTCTACCTGTACACACAAGCAAAGAAGTGGGAAGTGGGAAGGGTGTTCTGAGTTCCAGATGGAAAAGCATCTTATTACCACCTTTAACTCCTCAGAAATAACTCCAGCAGTGAGAATAAGACACACAAAGCCTCCCTATGGTGAAAGGAAGAGCTGGGAACTTCTAAAGCAAGTGCATGAGGATGTGGCTAGCAAGCAGAGAACAGCAGTGCAGAGAGCAGGAAAGAGAGTTCTAGACATCCATAGACAGAACAGTGTCTTCCCACATATGCTTGTCTTAGGAGATATTGGAGCATGTGTGTTCTTGAAAGATGGAAGTCTAATGGAAAAAGAGACAGGAAACAGGAACCCAATAAAGAAAAGCCACAAGAACATTCAAGAAAGAAGTCAGGCAGAATATTAGACATGCAGCTGAGGCCTGGAGGGTCATACCAATTCAGACCTGAACCAAACCAAACAGCATTCAGAGTATCTTTAGGAAAAAGAGGGAACTTGTAAGATTGATTGGAAGGCTGGAATTTGGAGAAAACGGTATCAAGAGTTTTATAGAGCTATGGAGAATGTGGGGAGATCCTGCTAGAAATTCAAAAAACAAAAGCAAACGAAAGAGAGACACACACAGAAAGAGACTGAATTCTAGAAAAAAAAAAGTTGCCTAAGAATGAGAAAGTAAGGCTGGGGCTGGTGGTGCATGTCTAGCACTCTGGAGGCTGAATTTGAGGGTAACCTGAGATATACAGTAAGTTCTAGACTAGTCTGGGCTACATGGCAAGAGCCAGTTTTAAAAATAAGCAAAGCAAACTAACAGAACAATGTAATTATAGTATACATGACCCAGTTATGAGTATTTATGAGGCGAATTGTAGAGAGAATCTCTTATAAGCATCACCTGTCAATAAAAAAGCCAATGAGTTTAGGCAGGAAATAGGAGGTGGGACATTCAGCAGAGATAGAGAAAATTCAGGAAATAGTGAGAAGCATGGGAGATTCGGCTCAAGAACTATAAGGAGAAAAACCTAAGAAGATAAGGAGAGGTGAACAGCCATATAGCTGATTCCCAGTTAGAATAAAAGGGATAATAAATTAAGTGTAAGTCAGACAGCAAGCTGAAGTTGATGGCTAAGGCATTTATTAATAAATAATTAGTCTCAAAAGAGCTATCATTCTGGGCATAGGTGCTGGAAGAGAAAACAGATTTATTTATTTATTTACTTATTTACTTACAGCAAATGACTTGCAATTTACCCAATCAGTGTATTATCATGAATAAAGTTTACTACAAGAACAGTAGCAGGGAAAGAGCCTTACACGTAGACATCCTCAGGGACTAGATGGACTAGAAGTACAAATATCCAAAGTCCAGAGGAAAGAAAGGGGCACATGAACAGTTACTGACAGGTGCCTTAGTTTACCTGTGTTATTACATCACCATTAAAAGAGCCACAACTGGCTGGCCTTTGCAATTTGCAATTCTTGTTTCAAACTTTCATATAGTGATCTACAAGCCCTCAAATAAAAATCAGCCCAAGAATTAGGATTTGCATTTCCAAGAGGTAAAGGCAGGATCCAGGAAGAAGGCAGGGCAGAGTGGCATCCAGTGTGGGCTTTGGAGGTTGAGGTTCAGCTAGCACTCTGGATCCAGTTGCTAAACCCCTGTTGCTGGAGCCTGTTGAACTCCACATCTCCAAGCAGGCATCCACATTTCTAACTCCATAAAGTTGTTTCTCAAAGAAGAAATATGTATTTGCAAATTCTGCAATTATGATGCAGCATTAGGAAAAGGGGAGGTGAGGGGGCAGAATAAGAGCAAAAGCTACCGTGGAGAATGGAGAGACTGCAGTACAGACACAGAATGCAGACACAGGCCTCAGAGAAATAGCTCTGGGTATCAGCTACCAGCTGACCACTACATCCACCTCTTCCAATGACTCGACAACAGAATGTTTAGTTGGCTACACAATAAACAGCACTGTTCAGCCTCCTTTGCAGCTAGGTATAGCCATGAGCTATATGGAGAAGCAACTTCTAAGTCACAGCCTATCTAAAAACAGAAAAAGTTAAGCCCTTCTCCATAGGAACTGTTCTCTTTTAATGGGCATAGACAACATATAGAGCAGCTTGGAAAACTCTAGGGGGACAGATAAGGGACACAGAAAGAATACTGGCTCTGACCATCTCACATGGTAGATTTGTCAAACCCACTCAGCTTTATAAAGGCAAAAAAGAAAACCCTGTTTATCTAGACTGTCATGCCACCAAGTAACACACACCTAAAAATTTATAAGTGGCTCCATAAAGAGGCCACTGTTAGCTGCAGTTACACTGCTGGTACTCCTTAACTTTCATAAAATACAGATGTTAATCTCTCTCTCTCTCTCTCTCTCTCTCTCTCTCTCTCTCTGTGTGTGTGTGTGTGTGTTCATATGTACCGCTAAGCAACAGTGAGACTTATCACTAGATTTCTTTCTTCCTTTCTTTTCTTTCTTTCTCTCTTTTTCTCTTTCTTTCTTCCTTTCCTTTCTTTCTTTCATTCTTTTTTTTTTAAATTATTTTTAGGGAGAAGCGGCTCAGTAGTTAATAGCATTTGCTGCTCTTCTACAGGACCTGAGCTCAGTTCCAGCATCCCATAATGCAGGTCACAACAGCCTGAAACTGGAGCTCTAGGGGATCTAACATCCTCTTACTGCCTCTAAGGGCACCCCTACACATATGGCATAGATATTACACTTTAAAAAATCAATTATTAGAAAGAGGTAAAAATTAATCTTAATGTCTTATCATTTTACACTTGGTAAATTAGAGAAAACTTTAAGAAGGGTCACACCTGCTGGTGAGGTCGCAGTAAGATTCATCTACTGCCACCATAAAAGGATAAAGCCCTTTCAGAAGCCAATAAAAGCAACACAGAATGGAGCTGAAAAAAGGTCATACCTTTGAAAAAAAATCTACTCTTGAACAGCTTTCCTCAGGGAAATTTTATAAAAGCAAAAGCCATATGGACATAAGTGTTCACAATACCTGTCTTCTTTAAACATACAGACACTCAGACATAGACACACACACAGACACTCAGACATAAACATAGTCACAGGCACACACACTGTCACAGACACTCAGATACAAGCACACACACAGACACATACACAGTCACATAGACATACACAGACACACACACACACATACACAGAAATGATCACAGACACACATACATACCTACTTTTTTTTCTCCTGGTGCTAGGAGTCAAACCTAGTGCCTTTGTAGATGCTAGGCAGTACCCACCTAGTTAGTACTCTACCATGGAGCTGCATTATAGTCATACATTAGCATCTCCATTATAGCCTCACACATGGTATGCTACACATCTGCAATACAAGCACTGGAAGGCTGAAGAGGGATGGCAAGATTGACATTGGGGGTCACACAGCAAGAGCTTGTCTCCAAAAAAGGAGGGAGGAGCTGGAGAGATGGCTCAGCAGTTAAGAGCACATGCTGCTCTTCCAGAGGAAGGGTTTAGTTCCCAGAACCCACATGACACAGCTAACAACCATCTATAACTTCCAGAGGACCCAATGCCCTTCTCTGGCCTGCACAGGCATTGTGTACATGTGGTACATAGATATACATTCAGGTAAAAACACACAACACACATGTAAGATAAAAGTAAATGAAATTTGGGGGAAAAAAGAGGAAGTGGAGGAGGGAGAGATGTAAAGCAATTGTTTACCCTAATTGGTAAGATCCAGTATATACTATGTTATGTATAGGTTTAAAATAATTAAGAGACAGACAGCTTTGGAACTTGGAAGACATCCCTTTTCTTTGGTTTCCAGCCCTTTCTAGCCATAGCTAATAAAATAACACTGAAGCCTGAAGTGGAAACTTAAGGAAGGGTTCTTTGGAAAGCTGGTTGGATGGAGTTTAGCTGGGGCAAACACATGAGGAACATTTAGCTGAGGTGGACACAGGTGAAAGACTAAGGCAGACTCGTGAAGGAATGCTTAGCTGAAGCAGACGCAGGTGAAAGGATGTTCTGCTAAAGCAAGCACGTGAAAGGACACGTGATGAAGGAGTCTTTGATAATAATATGTACGCATTGGTCCTCCTTACAGTGCGTAGTCAGGCTGTATTTGTTGCGGCTTTATAGAGAGAAATGCATCAAAAAGCTTCTGGTGCTGTGCTGCAGTTTCTTGTCACTTCTGTGGGCTTGGGCTGATTGGCAGAGTGATGTCAGCTGAGACAGACACACATGCTGAGGCAAGACCCATGGAGGACAAGTAATGTTTGGAAGGTATAAATAGGACCTGACAGACAGTGACAAAGGTTGAGCTAGGTTTGCTTATAGAGCTAGCTGTGCAATAGTTATTGGTCTCGCATCTTCTTCACTTTGACTGAGGCACAGCCAAGATCCAAGGGTCTCCTTCTGGGTCCCTTCTGCTGACTCAAGCCGAGGCTGAGGTCTGGCTGTCTATGCTAGGTAGTGCCACCACTGCTGACTCATGCTTGCTATCCTGACTCTAATGAACTGGACTGCTGGTGTATCCATGAAATATTGGATCGAGCTGCCGCTGCTAACCTGTGAACTAAACTGCCAATTTCCAGACATCACAGATGGGAGTTACTCCCAAGAACCTTTCTAAATAGGTCCACTTCCCCCATATCCTTTCTTTTCCAGTACCTCTCGTGGGTGATGGGCTACAAGGGAGGTTAAAGCATTTAAGAACCATCATTAAAAATAAGGTTTAAAAAAATTAAAGTTACATGAGCCATAGGTGTCAGTGGAGAAAAGAGAGTGACATCGGTGATCTTGGAAGTAAATTCCCAGGACTCAAAGCAAGCACTGCACTTTTTTTTATAAAAACAAAAAAACAACCTACACCAAGTTTGCTAAGCAAAAATTTTATACATTTAGCCAGTACATCAGTTATCCCATCAGCCAAGCCAGAGGTCAGGGACATGTCCTCTGACCCACCTTCCATCAGTAGTCCCATCAGCCAAGCCAGAGGTCAGGGGCGTGTCCTCTGACCACCTCCAGATGCTTCTTTGAGATGGTCCCTCTTCTTCACTGACTCTCATTGGTCTGTGGTCTTTATCATTTTCTCCTACAACTACTGAGATAAGCTGATCCCCCGTAGGCATACTGCCCCTCATGCTTACCCTGTCCACTTGAGTCAACTTCTTACAACTCTAAAACTAAATATACAAGTACTGTGTCTTTCCATGGTGATAAGGATACAACTGGGACTAGATATCTTTATTTGGTTATTTTATGCTGCCAGGAATTGAACCTGGGATTGAACCTGTACACAGGCTAAACAGCTGAAATACATTCCTGGCCACAGGACCAGATTCTTGGTTGTCTATGGCAAATCAGGAGACAGTTTTCAGAAACCAACTCAGTAAAAGTTGGAATTTGAATGGTAAAATTTAACCTGAGAGTGACTGACAGACTAAGTCCCCTGTCCTACCATGATCTTTATGGTCACTACTTTGACACTTACTGCCCTAGAATCCTGACAATGAAGGGAAGAGTAAGCCAGCTGGCAATGATAAGCAATGACAATAGGTGAGGCTAAAGTAAAACCCACAGGCTGCAGGAGAAAGAGGATACAGCAGGCATGGGCCCACGGGCTGCAGGAGGCATAGGCTGGGCTGACAGCAGGGAGAGGTTCATAGCGGGAATGAGGACATCGCACTGCACACAACACACCACACTGGTCTGCATGTGACCAGACAATGTCACAAGACAAAAGTCAAGAGTCTTCATGTCCTAACTTAACTGATTTGCAGACTGAACGAATTGACTCAGACTGAATAAAGTGATGTTTCTATTCTGAAGATTAGAACTGGAAACGCTCAATGCTCAGCATAGTATTCCATCTGGAACAGCTTCAGGATTATTGAGAGAAGGGGGTCGCTCAGGAGCTCTTCCAAATGGGATGTTACAAATGCCTTTCAATTTGTCAAAATGAAATGACCAAGCCATTTGGTGCAGTAGTACCAAAGTGGTCTCAAACATATGGCTGGTCATATGTACTTAGATACGGTGGTGGTTTAAAGGAGGATGATCCCCATAGGATCAGAGATTTAAATGTTTGGTCCCCAGTTGTAGAACTGTCTGGGAAGGATTAGGAGGTGTGGCTTTGTTGGAGGTGTTGTCACTGGAGGTGGACTTTAAGGTGTCAAAAGCCCATGCCATGGTCAGCTAGCACTCTCATTCTCTCTCCCCCCCACTTCCCCTCTCTCCCTCTCTGCATTGTGCCTCTGGATCAGGATATAAGCTCTCAGCTACTGTACTAGCATCATGTTCCCTTCTATGATGGTCATGAGCTCATCGTCTGAAACTGGAAGCCCAATAAATAAGGTCTTCTATAAATTGTCTTGGTCACAGTGTCTTAGCACAGCAATAGAAAAGTAACTAAGATAGATACTCCAGCTTATCATGGGAAGGTACTTTGAATTTATGGTGTCCTTCATCTCAGGGACTGTAATCTTTTATAACTTACCAGTTCATTAATTATTAAAATTCATTTTGTGTTCCCAAATGAACTATGAGGTGGGGAAACGTGTGAGCTGGTTACTTATAGCATTTAGTTTTTCAATATTTACTTTTTAATCATCATAGCCTCAAGGAATCTTAAATAACTCAAAAGTGTAAAAACTGAGTTTTCCCTTCAAAAAGTTGAAATAAATTCTTTCTTTCTTTTATTCTTCTTCCACCTCCTCCTCCTTCAGCAGAGTAAAAACAAACAAACAAACAAACAAACACCTGAGATCATTAACTTTGTCAATTTATCTGGATTTTAGAATCTCTGGATATGTCTATAAGGTGTTTCCAGAAGGACTTAACAGAGCAGGTAAGACTCACCCTGAATATATGTGGCATCACTGCATGAGCTTGGTGGGCTGAACAGCACCTTTCACCTCTTTCTGCTTCCTAACTAAGTCAGTATTCTATTGCTGTGAAGAGACACCATGACCATGACAACTCTTAAAAAATAAACCTTCTTATTGGGACTTGCTTACAATTTCAGAGGTTTAGCTCACTATCATCATGGCAGGAAGCATGGCAGTAGGGAGCACGGTGGCAGGCAGGAGTAGTGACGGAAAAGTAGCTGAGAGCTACATCCTTATCTGCAGGCAGAGAGAAAAGATACTGAGTCTAGCATGGGCGTTTGAAACCTCAAAGCCCACCTCGAGTTAACACACTTCTTCCAACAAAGCCATTCCTCCTGATCCTTTCAAATTGTGTCACTTAATCCCACACTCAGGAGGATCAGAGTTCTAGGCCAGCCTGGTTTACAGAGTGAGTTCAAGGACCACAGAGAAACCCTGTCTGGAAAAAACAAGTAGTGTTATTCCCTGATGATCAAGCATTCATGAGACATGGGCACAGAGGCCTTCAAGGGACACATGGAATTTTAACTTGCATCTTTTCTCTATTTCAATATATAACAAAAGAAAAAAAAGTTGACAGCAAATGACAAGACCTGCCTTGTATCGGGAAGTCTTCTGCCCTAAGCCCAGAGTCACTTATAGTCAGGACTGTAAAAGCTTGTGTCTAACCCAGGAGGCTGGGCCCCTAGCAGGATCTTAGGAAGAGCAGGTGACGAAGTTGCCCTCAGTGCACTCAGGAAACAATCACTGTCTAGAGCAGAAGTAAATTGTCCTGACACTGCCTCTCCAGTCTACATCATCCAAAGCCGTTTGCGACCTCAATAACTCAGATGTGAGATGCAGGTTAAAGTTCACAGTGTAAGAAGAAGCGTAAGGATGAGATTTTTGCAGAGAATTTTAAGCCTTCACCAGAGACCTACTTCTAGTCAATAAGGCCTTCCTTTCAACCTCCAGGCTCTATACCTCAAAAGCCTCCCTGGATGGCTGCAACTTTATATTTTATCAGAGGTGTGTGGTCCTCCCTTTGGAACGGAAAAGGCCAGCAGTCTCAGTGACAGCAGTCACTCATTGTCAGAGTTCTTTTTATATCCTCATGTTTTGAAATTTTAGTACATTTATTTATTTTTAGGGGTGTGTGTGTCACAATATGTGTGAGTGTAAGTCACAGGACTGTGGGGTTCTTGGGGTCTGCTCCCTCCTTCCACCATGTGGGTCATCAGGGCTGACAAAGATAAGCACTTTATCCACTGTGCCACCTCACCGTTCCTTTTTAGTAGTTTTGTTTCCTAGAGGAATTAACAATTCAGGAAAGGATTCTTTCCCTCTCAGAAGAGAGCTTTAAACTGATACTAAACCAAAACTAAAGAACTAGCCTTCTGGGCATTCTCTGGAAGGGCTCAGGGAAACCCAGGACAGCCAATCTAATGTTCCCAGAGCTGTCTTACCTCAGGTTTTGAGATTTAAAAAACAACTAAAAATTACAGCTAACAGATGATAAAAAGTAGCAAATGCAGAAAGTATATGGGTCCAGCTGAAGGAGGTAACCTCATAGCCTGGACTACATAATACAGCTCACCTCTGCCAGGGACTAGTGCCTTCTGCAAGGCTTTCTTCACAGAGCTGCAGCCATGTAGAAGCCCGTGGCTAGGAGAGATGGCCACGTGGGAGATGCCATAGATGGCCTCAGGGGTGGCTGTGTATGCTGTCAATTTCTCTCCTGTGTCTTCTCCATCAACCTGGCAGGATGAAACATGGTATTTTATTCTCAGTCCTCTTCCCCCTAAGTTCTGGGGCTCCCCATGCTACCCATTCCCTCATTTCCAAACAGCCTTGGCAGCTTCTGACCACAGGACCAGGAATGTATGCAAGAACAGAATGGAGCATTCCTTGGTCAGTCTCCACTCCTGCAATCCGCACCAGGCACCCCAAGATGACGATGGAGAAAGCATGCTCAGAAAGATGCCTTCCCGGTTCTCTTTGTGCTCAACAGTGCTGTGGTCTGGTGCAGAGCTGCTGTGTATTCAGAGAGTTCCAAAATACAAATGAGATCTGTAGGCATGAACGCTGTGCCAGCGTCTTATCACCTTTAATGTGAAGTCCAGGTGACAGCCTACACAGTCCCCAATCCAGTGGGCCTGCATGCCTTTGATTCCGTACCACTCTGGGAGGTCTGCCAACGCATCCTGCATGGCCTGGGGAAATAAAAAAAAGAAAGAAAGAAAAGAAAAGTAGTAAAGGTCCTGTGAGAAAGAATGGCGTGGGGCTTGAGGTAGGAAAGGTGGGGACATGGAAGAAAGCTCTGGATGTCAGACTCCCTCAACACTTCCTCATTCTGCTGCCTTAGTCAGGACAGCAAAACACAACAGACACACTCAATTCACAACCCACCTAAGCAAGATCAACCCGACCTACCTCTGTTCAACATTTCATGGAAGAAAGCTAATAGACAAAAACCTCAATTAACATCTTTGCTGAATGTGTTTATAGCTTCTCTCCTCAAGTCTGGGGGTCAAAAGTAGTTACAAATCTGCAGATGAGCTCCACCTCTCCCCATCCCTTCCTGCTAAAGATCATTCCAGTTGCCTACCTCCAATTCCCACAGAATTTTGTATCACCCTCCCTAGAATCACTTCACCCTTCCTTCTTCTTCCTGTTCCCACTCTAACTCTTCTCAAATTCTCTCTGTGTGTGTGTGAGAGAGAAAGAGAGAGAGAGAGAAAGAGACAGACAGAGAGAGAGAGAGAGAGAGAGAGAGAGAGAGAGAGAGAGAGAGAGAGATTTTGATAGAGAGTCTTACACAGCCCAGGCTAACTTTGAAATTCCTATCCTCCTGCTTCCCCTACAGTGCTGACATCACATGCTTGGCATACTGGCAGCCAATGATTTTGATTTGTTTTTTGTTTTTTGTTTTCTTTCCAGATTGCACGTCAAAGATGGGAAAGCTCCTGGTGGAGGTGCTTAGCTTAAAACATTCAGATGGAGATGAGGCCCAAACATTCAAATAGGAAGAAATGTGAAAGTTTTCATGTGTTAATTCTAGATAGATGCTGGCCTAAAATCTAAGCAAATCTATGAATATCTTTATAAAATAAAACAATTTTTTAATTGGCCAAATGAAATCAATATCTTGAAGCACCAAACAAGCTCTTTTCAGTCCCCTGTGTGACACTCAGCTTTTGCTAGCCACAGCTGTCCATACTCTTTGTAGGAGCTGCAATTACTGAGCCAGCAGGCCGCAGCTCTGGTCTTATCTACCCATGGCCAGTAGTGCTAGCAGCTCTTCTTCCCATCCCTGCCAACCACAGGTATAGAAGTTCTCTTGGCTCACAGAATACAAAAACTTGGGGAAACACCAGGTTTTTAGAATTTTTAAATAAAATGGCATGAAATCCTGAAGAATCAATCAGGTTTGGTGGAACATACATTGAAGGCCCAAGGCAAGATACCCTGTGCACAAACACATACAAATGAAAGTGTCTACAAAAAAAAAAATCATAGCTCTCACCTCCCAAGGGAGAAGAGATGGTTTATTCTGGAATAGAACCAGAACTAGAGATTCAGGTTACATCAAATTCTATGTTCCAATGTGGTAACATTTTGATGACATTTTTATAGGAACAGAACAAGGAAAGTCATAAATCAAAGCACTTTTTAAAGGCACTGGTACTAAGAGCAATGAGGCAGCTACAGTGAGGTGGGAAAGGCTCTGCTTCAGGCCTCGCATCCCATCTGACAGAATTGCAGCCCTTTGCTTATTTGAATCTGGAGGTCCGTTTATACATTCCAAAGAAAACAAGCTCTATTTATACCCTGCCAAGGATTTACCTAATGGACACAAAGATGCCAGGTCAAATACAGAGGAGGCAATAAATGGCTACTAAGGGGGCTTGAGCTACCCCAAGAAAACTTGGGTCTGGATTTGCAACATCTTAACCTCTCTATATGTATGTTTTTAATCAGTGAATTAGCAGCTTCATTCACAAAAATAAATCTGAGGAAGCCGGTATGTCAGAGTTGGAGGGAAGCCTCTCCCTCTGCCCTACTCAATGGGCCCTCGGGCAGGGTACAACTTGGAAACAATTTATTAACTATCCCCATTTAATAAGAGCCGTTAGCTAAAACTGATAAGAGGAGTTAGGCATCCAACTCAGCCCACCCCTTGCCTCGTACCTGGAAAAGTCCAGTCACCCTCCTCCCTCATGGGTGACAGCACAGCTGCCTGTGAGATGCCACCCACACTGCTCTGCAGGTCTAGCTTGCACTGTCTTTTCTCCCACCTCAGCTCTCTTTGTCAGCCAGTGGCTGAGTTCATGCATACCACTCACAGTGAACAGCTCTGAAGGGCAGCTTGAGAAGAAGAAACAGAACACACTGCACAGCAGCCTTTGATAAAACAGTCTTCTGTTCCAGAGTTCTGTTTCCGAGGTCAGAGTCTTTAGACCCTGGAACAATAGTGCATGAAAGGCCTCCTGGACATAGCCTTGCTCCTAAGCTGACCACATGAACACACTGGGACAAGATCTCTGTGGCAGACAGCTCTCAAGCCAAGCCAGGTCCTAGTGCTCATTCCTCCTGTGCCTGAACTATAGAAGCTGAAAAGCCATGTCCATTTTGCACCTCCTTTAATGGTGGGGGTGGCCACATGACACACAACCCGAGTGGAGTTCTATTGGGGTTGGGGGGTTGCTGGACAAAACTCTTGCTTTCAGATTAGAAAGGACTTGCTTACACTGCTCCTGTTGCTTCTGCCTTGAATGGAGATGTGGTCTCTGGAGCTGCAGCAGCCATCTAGCAACCGTGAGATCACAAGCAGGAAGAAAAGGCCAAGGGAAACCCTGGGAAGCCAAGTCTGGTCCCAGCAACGGCTTCTCATTTTGTGGGAAAAGTAACTTCCTACTTGCTTACACCACCGCGACTTGGGTTTTCAGTTGCTCGCAGAGGAAGGCATTCTTAGTTGATCCAATGTCTTATCCTTATGTACACAGCAGGACTTCTTTACTAGTTAAAGACAATTTCTATCATACCAGGTGTTCAGATATCCCATCTCACCTAAGTGTAGATTCCACAAGCTGGGACCATTAAGTCTAGATTCTGCAGGCTGGGACCACTGCAAAAGCATTTGGACTGGTACCTGTAGCCACACTGCCCATTCCACAATGTTCTTATGAAAACACAACTATGGGAACAGGTGAGATGGCTCCATGGTTAAGAGTGCTTTCTGCTCTTGAGAAGACCTGCATTCAGTTTTCAGCACCCACTTTTGGTGGCTCACAACCTAACTCTGGTTCCAGGGCATTCGAAACTTCTGGCCTCCTCGGGCACATGTACTCACATCCACAGAGCCACATACAAAATATCATTTTTGAAAAAGTATAAATATTTTTTTAAAAAAGGCTACCCCATAATTCTGACATCACTGACTTCTTTACAATATTTCATATGGCTCCTGTGCTGAAGTCAAAATTTGTAAGAATTAATGCAGTGCCTAATTACCTCTCCAGACCTACTTTGAGTCTTCTTCCCACATGGCTCTCAGTTTAACATACACTGTCCATCTCTTAGCTTTTCAACCCCATGTGGTGGTTTGAATTTTTAGGGTCACTTATATATACTAACATATCATCTGCAAAAAGTGATATTTTGACTTCTTCCTTTCCAATTTGTATCCCCTTGATCTCCTTGTGTTGTCTAATTGCTCTGGCTAGGACTTCAAGTACGATGTTGAAGAGGTAGGGAGAAAGTGGGCAGCCTTGTCTAGTCCCTGATTTTAGTGGGATTGCTTCCAGCTTCTCACCATTTACTTTGATGTTGGCTATTGGGTTTGCTGTAGATTGCTTTTATCATGGTTAGGTATGGGCCTTGAATTCCTGATCTTTCCAAGACTTTTATCATGAATGGGTGTTGGATTTTGTCAAATGCTTTCTCAGCATCTAACAAGATGATCATGTGGTTTTTGTCTTTGAGTTTGTTATATACTGGATTACATTGATGGATTTCCATATATTAAACCATCCCTGCAGGCTTTGAGGTCTCATATCCTTAAGCTACACCCAGTGTGGTACAGTCTCATTCTGCTGCCTGTGTGTGGATCAAGATGTAGAACTCTCAGTTCCTTCTCCAGCACCACGTCTGCCTGTGTGCTGCCATGCTTCCCGCCATGATGATAATGGACTAAACCTCTGAATGTAAGCCAGCCCCAATTAAATGATTTCCATTATAAGAGTTGCTGTGGTCATGGTATCTCTTCACAGCAATAGAAGTCCTGAGACACCCATCACACATCCTTCACTGCACTGAGTTGGTGTTATGTCTATTCCCTCTAACTTGTCCCTCTGCAGCCCAACACTGAAGTTTTTAATTGAGATGTACTCAGCTGGTCCAGATTCTCAGTCAGTTCAGTGTTAACAGTGGCTTCTGCTCCCCTGAGATTCAAAACAATCACCTTTTCTTTTAAGTCCTGTTCATTTATATAGCAAATGCCTTCATGTTATCAACTAACTTCAACTTCTGGGTCTATGTCCGTTGGGTGGCAGTATCTTGCTTTTTAAAAATGTAGTAATTTTGTTTGTCTTTTTTGAAAGACAGGGTTTCTTTGTCTTGATAGCCTTTATCTTTGATAGTCTTGGCTGTCCTAGAACTAGCTCTGAAGAGGAGACTTGCCTTGAGCTCACAGAGGTCTGTCTGCATCCACCTCCCTGAGTGCTAAGATTAAAGGTGTACACCATCACTACCTGGCAAATGTAGTAACTTTTATTACCTGTTGGGCACTCTTGGTGATACTCTACAGGGGTGTTGATCATGCTCGACTCCCCTTGGATCTGTTTTATTCTAGAAATTCTATTTGACCCCTACAGAGGCTTACTTTTAATCTTCAATAAGGCAACTCTGTTCTGTTTTTATCCTCAGTCGTAGGGTGTTATCCAAGCTTCCAACTATGGCCTTTGGGGATTCAGTGTCTCTCTTAGCCATGTGTAAAGCACAGGTTCCCATGTGCCTCACAGCCCTGGGTCTGCTCTCCTACCAGAGTCCCCAAATGTTCCAGCATCATGGACTCTCCCTCTTCTTCCAATTTTCAGTGCTAACCTCCTAAGAGCTTTTTCAATAAATCTGCACAGGAGTTCAGCAAGAACCAAGAGTTACCATGGTAACTCACCATTCTGCTTGAACAGTTGAAAATTCACAGCTGACAATTTAAAGAACAGTGCTCCTGGTCAGGTTATTACATTTCCAACTAGAAGCAGAGGTCAAAACATAGGAGCTAACCAGGTGTCCTTCCAATACTGCCATCAGAGTTTCATGGAACATCAGCTAGGGGACTGGTACCCCTCCTTTCCAATATGCCATCAGGGAGTCTCTGGAGGGAAGGGAAAGGAGAAGAAATGACCCCCACTCAGGAATATGATAGACCTAAGGCTAGCAGAGAGGGGCTGCACAGAAAGCTATGTTCTCAGCTTTGCTCTCCTCCAGGCAAGCTAACAAGCTCTTTTGAACCTGTCCAGATCCATGACCAGGGTCATCTGTATCAGAATAAACTAAAAGGAAATGAGTCTCCCTGCAGATATCTTTAGAGGGAGGAATGAGGGTCCGCTGAGCTGGTGGGATGAAGTTTTGTGTTGGTCCAGAAGTTGCCTAGGACTGTGCTTTCTCTGCACATGAGTCTTATATACTATATCTGCCCAGACTTTGTCTGGGTCTACCATAGGTTGCCTTTGAGACTCAGCTTAAAACAGCAGCACTGAGTATTACATACATACAGAACTCAGGACTTTGTCCAGGCCACTATGACTTACTAAGGAACTCTGTTTCCATGGCTGTCTTTGTCTTGATCTCTGAACATAGAATCAGCCAGAAGGTACTTGGAGCATCATTGGGTCTAATTGCTCAACTTACTTATCAGGAAACTGAGGCCCAGGGCAACCTGCACAAACAGTCAGAGGCACAGAGAGCCACATCTGGAGCTCTGGACTTGGCCCAGCTTACTGCTACTCCCTGGTCTTCCCTCTTGGAGACCAGTTAGCTCTTTACTTCTGGGTTACTATACATGATGGCACAGAGAAACTTTAACTCAAGCCCTATGGAGCATCACAAAGACTCATTCCCTTTTTCGATGTATAATTGCAGATAGAATTACTGCTGCTTTGAGGACAACTCACTAAAGAAGAATTGTAATGACCTCCAGGTGTCTTTCTTGTTAAAACTTCAGGACCCTTGCCCACCACCCTGTATGTACATGAACAACACTGAGGCTCTCTGCCTCCCATGTCTTAGGACTCTGCTTAGGCTCCTTCAACAGAGTTGACAGTATGCTATACCCACACACTGGGCATTACTGAGAGCCTCTGACCACCACTTACCTTTGCATAAGCAGTTGTCTTAATGAACCACTGTCGGAGGTATTTCTTCTCTACCTTGGCTCCAGAACGCCATGAACAGCCATATTCATTCACCTGCTCATTGGCTAGCACTGTTTGATCCACTGGATCCCAGTTAACCAAGGCCTGTTAGGAGACAGGAGACAGGGGAATACACTGTGGTGAATGCCCTGTGGAGGCTATAATGTTACAGTGTGGCTCCAAGACTGAGGGCATCTTTGGGGTGAGTTGCTTGGCCAATGTGCCAATAGTAAGCTGTGACAAGGACACATAAAATGCCTTTGTTAGAATAGGATTGGGGAAGACAGACATCTGTGAGCACATGGCCAATTCAACCTTAGGTTTTTCTTGATGATATGATGAACATTCAGGATTAAAAATTTTAGAACACTTTGGAAGAGAAGAAAAAAATGTATCTATCTAAAGTTTAGGAGAATAGGGTTATAATTTGCAGAGGAATTAAATACACTGGTCTTTAATAACAACACTGTTTACTGAGTGTTAAACAAGTGCTAGTTCCCATGCTAAACGGTTTTACAGCTAAGTGGCTATCTAGCTCAGGGTTAGCTTCAAACTTGAGCTATTCCTGCCTCAGTCTCTCGAGAGCAGGAATTACAGTTGTGTGCCACTACCCTTGGCTTATGTGAGGCCCTTTAATGCTCACAATCAACTTTGTAGTAAGTAGAACCATCAGAGAATCCTATTCTCAGAGAATCCTATTACAGAGAATGATGAGGAGAAGTAGAGAAGCAATATAACAAACCTAAGGTCCCAGAGACATCGACAGACAGGGAAGGAATTTGGGTCTCAAGAAACTAAATTATGTTTGTAATTCTTGAAGATTGTAGTTTAAGTTAATGTAGAATATACAAAAAGTAGGTAAGTCTTAAGTGAACAATTAGCGAATTTTTTAATGAGTAAACGTGTGACCACTAATCTTGTAAAAATACAGAACATTTTCAGCACTTGCAGAAAACTGTTATGCTTTCTGCCTTCAACACTGTACCCCATGGGTAACAACTCCGAGTCCCACTCACAGATTCACTTGGTTGGTAGAACACGTGGTCCCAACCATGATGAAGGCACTCCAGAGTTCCTATTAGTTTCAGTCTTTGTTTAAAACAAATACCTCTGCCTACCCTTACCACTTTGTGACATTCAGGTGCCTCCTGGTACCAAGAAGGCACTGAGTACAAAGCAATCTGGGGATTGTTCGTCTGACTGGAGAAGCACTGCTTAAAAACTTAATGGAAGACTATGTAACATGTGCAATCCCTCAGCACCAGAAAGTATTCACAGTAATTCCGACAGAGACAGTGCTAGCAGCCATGACCCTTCTTCCTTCCTGCTCATGGCCTGCAACCACCTCAATTCTGGCCTGCAGGCTGGTTTGCCTTCTGTGAGAAACTATGGTGAGCTGAAGGAGGTGCCATAGCACCGTCAGACAGCCTGTCCTGCTGGGTCAGGAGTCTAACACTGCCCTCCAGCCCAAGTCAAATGGCAAGGGTTTTCTCTGTCACCCATGCTAGACCATTTCCAAGTCAGCACAGCCAGGCCCTTTATTATCTTCTCTTCGATGGCTTTTTCAAGACGTGTTGGGATCTGACTGGCTCTGGATGTGTCCCACACTTACATAAGGTCAGGGTGGGGAGAGGTTAGCCATCAGCCATAATCTGGGTTATGATTTTACAACTGCAAGTAGTTTAGTCACACAAAAAACCGAAGCTATGCCATCTGGAATCAGATGGGAAGATGAGCCTTAAACAGTTGGTTTCTCTAACATGGGATCTCCTAGGTCTTTACCTCATAAGTATACAGAGATGTCCAGGGTAGTAAGGATCCAGGACCTAAAAGCTTTAGGTTCATAAACTTAAGGAAATTGGCTCATCTTTTATTACTACTAACACCAGGCAGATTTCAGGAGGTAGAAAGAAAGGACTGAATACTACTGCTTTATTTTTGGTAGAGCTCGGTCTGCTGCAGTTGAGTCTATGAACCTAAAGTGGCTCTCATCTTCACCATTATGTGCAAACAGGACTTTCTTTGTTTCTCACATAAAAGTTACTATTTTTGTTTTGTTTTGGTATTTTTGAGACAGGGTCTCACTATGTAGCTCTGGCTGTCCTGGAACTCATCGTGTAGACCAGGCTGGTATGAACTCAGAGACCTGCCTGCCTCTACCTCTTAAATACTGAGATTAAAGATATAGGTGTGCCACCACACCTGGATAACAGCAATGATTCTAAGATGGAGAGAATTTATAAAATTTTAAGAAGGAAGCTAACATGAACTTACCTCCTTTTGATAGGCCAGTCCTGCTTCATAGAGTTTGATAAACAGGTATTGAGTCCATTTGTAGTAATCTGGCAAACATGTAGTGATTTCCTGCCAAAAAGGGAAGAGGTATAAACACACAGCCAGGCACTCCACCACCACACACCACAACTTAGAGATTTGGGTTTTAAAAAGCAATTAAATTGCAAATTTACCAATCTATTTCCTAAGTCTCAAAAGTGGGTAAAGAAGACATTTATGCTGGGAAGAAAGAGATGTTGTCCTTGGACTGTCTCCCCTATCTTTTCTAGATGTGTTCAGTGAGAACAGCCTCAGGTCTCATGGAAGAAGTTACAGTATAGGACACAGCTATGAACTTTTTAAAAAGAATTTTATTTATTAATTTACTTTATTTATTTGAGTATACTATAGCTGACTTCAGACACACCAGAAGAGGGCATCAGATCCCATTAGCAATGGTTGTGAGCCACCATGTGGTTGCTGGGAATTGAACTCAGGACCCCTGGAAGAACAGTTAATGTTCTTAACCACTGAGCCATCTCTCCAGCCCCAACTTCTTTTTTTAAAGATTTAATAGTTTTTGTATGTATGTGGGTGTGGGGTATATGTGCATGAGTGCTGTTGTTGACTGAGGCCAGAAGAAGCCGTCAGATCCCTTGTAACTGGAGTTACAAGTGGCTGTGAGATACCAAATATGAGTGTTGGAAACTGAACTTGGGTCATCGGGATGACCAGCAAATGCTCTTAACTGCTGAGTCATCTTTCCACTCCAGCTATGAACATTTTTTGCCAGGATAAACACATGCTGGGGGCCAAGAATATAGCTCATCTAAAAAGCAATCACAAATGTCAGGAGTATTTGTTCACTGTGATGTGATTCTTATTTTGTAATAAATCTTTTGTCTACACAGAACCTAGGTCTAATGGCTTATCTAGCCTCATTATTTTCTCTTTATTATATAATATGAATCAAGCTATTGTCTACATGGGGAGATTAATCAAAAGTTCCTAAAGTTTACTTTCTGACGGAAAAACAAGTTTAATATAGAATTTTAAAAACCAGGGCTTCATGCATGTTAGGCAAGTACTCTACCTACTGAGCTGCATTCCTAGCTTTTCTTGGTTGTTTGTTTTTTTCTTTTTTCTTTTTCTTCTTTCTTTCTTTCTTTCTTTCTTTCTTTCTTTCTTTTTTTTTTTTTTTTTTGGTTTTTCGAAAGAGGGTTTCTCTGTATAGCCCTGGCTGTCCTGGAACTCACTTTGTACACCAGGCTGGCCTCGAACTCAGAAATCTGCCTGCCTCTGCCTCCCGAGTGCTGGGATTAAAGGCGTGCACCACCACGCCCGACTTTTTCTTTTTTCTTTCTTTCTTTCTTTCTTTTTTTTCTTGGTTGTTTTATATGATGTTTTGTTATTGTTATTGTTTTAAGTAGCAGAGTCCTAATTTTAAAAAACAATAATATTTGGGTGTTACTGGGAATAAAACCCAAGGCCTCAGGCATGCTAACAAGTGCTCCAACATTGAGCTATAACCCCAGCCCAGAAAACAAGTTTTTAAAAATGTGGAACAGGGGTTAGAGAGATAGCTTAGCAATTAATAGCTCAGCAAAGAGAACTGGCTGTTTTTCTAGAAGGTCTTGAGTTTAATTCCCAGCACCCACACATGGCTCACAACCATCTATAATCGTAGTCCCATGGAATCCGATGTCCTAGTGCGGAGACATACATGCAGACAAAACACTAATACACAATGAAGTAGCTGGATATAAAATTAACTCAAACAAGTCAATGGCCTTTCTCTACACAAAGGATAAACAGGCTGAGAAAGAAATTAGGGAAACAACACCCTTCACAATAGTCACAAATAATATAAAATACCTTGGCGTGACTCTAACTAAGGAAGTGAAAGATCTCTATGATAAGAACTTCAAGTCTCTGAAGAAAGAAATTAAAGAAGATCTCAGAAGATGGAAAGATCTCCTATGCTCATGGATTGGCAGGATCAATATAGTAAAAATGGCTATCTTGCCAAAAGCAATCTACAGATTCAATGCAATCCCCATCAAAATTCCAACTCAATTCTTCAACGAATTAGAAAGGGCAATCGGCAGATTCATCTGGAATAACAAAAAACCTAGGATAGCAAAAACTCTTCTCAAGGATAAAAGAACCTTTGGTGGAATCACCATGCCTGACCTAAAGCTGTACTACAGAGCAATTGTGATAAAAACTGCATGGTACTGGTATAGTGATAGACAAGTAGACCAATGGAACAGAATTGAAGACCCAGAGATGAACCCACACACCTATGGTCACTTGATCTTTGACAAGGGAGCTAAAACCATCCAGTGGAAAAAAGACAGCATTTTCAACAAATGGTGCTGGCACAACTGGCGGTTATCATGTAGAAGAATGCGAATTGATCCATTTCTATCTCCTTGTACTAAGGTCAAATCTAAGTGGATCAAGGAACTCCACATAAAACCAGAGACACTGAAACTTATAGAGGAGAAAGTAGGGAAAAGCCTCGAAGATATGGGTACAGGGGAAAAATTCCTGAATAGAACAGCAATGGCTTGTGCTGTAAGATCGAGAATCGATAAATGGGACCTCATAAAATTGCAAAGCTTCTGCAAGGCAAAAGATACCGTCAATAAGACAAAAAGGCCACCAATAGATTGGGAAAGGATCTTTACCTATCCCAAATCAGATAGGGGACTAATATCCAATATATATAAAGAACTCAAGAAGGTGGACTCCAGAAAATCAAATAACCCCATTAAAAAATGGGTGTCAGAGCTGAACAAAGAATTCTCACCTGAGGAATACTGAATGGCAGAGAAGCACCAAGGTTGAAAAAATGTTCAACATCCTTAATCATCGGGGAAATGCAAATCGAAACAACCCTGAGATTCTACCTTACACCAGTCAGAATGGCTAAGATCAAAAATTTAGGTGACAGCAGATGCTGGCGAGGATGTAGAGAAAGAGGAACACTCCTCCATTGTTGGTGGGATTGCAAGCTTGCACAACCACTCTGGAAATCAGTCTGGTGGTTCCTCAGAAAATTGGACATAGTACTACCGGAGGATCCCGCAATACCTCTCCTGGGCATATACCCAGAAGATGCCCCAACTGGTAAGAAGGACACATGCTCCACTATGTTCACAGCAGCCTTATTTATAATATCCAGAAGCTGCAAAGAACCCAGATGCCCCTCAACAGAGGAATAGATACAGAAAATGTGGTACATTTACACAATGGAGTACTACTCAGCTATTAAAAAGAATGAATTTATGAAATTCCTAGGCAAATGGATGGACCTGGAGGGCATCGTCCTGAGTGAGGTAACCCAATCACAAAGGAACTCACACAATATGTACTCACTGATAAGTGGATATTAGCCCAGAAACTTAGGATACACAAGATATAAGATACAATTTGCTAAACGCATGAAACTCAAGAAGAACGAAGACCAAAGTGTGGACACTTTGCCCCTTCCTAGAATTGGGAACAAAACACCCATGGAAGGAGTTACAGAGACAAAATTTGGAGCTGTGACGAAAGGATGGACCATCTAGTGATTGCCATATCCAGGGATCTATCCTATAATCAGCTTCCAAACACTGACACCATTGCATACACTAGCAAGATTTTGCTGAAAGGAACCAGATATAGCTGTGTCTTCTGAGACTATGCCGGGGCCTAGCAAACACAGAAGTGGATGCTCACAGTCAGCTATTGGATGGACCACAGGGCCCCCAATGGAGGAGCTAGAGAAAGTACCCAAGGAGCTAAAGGGAACTGCAACCCTATAGGTGGAACAACAATATGAACTAACCAGTACCCCGGAGCTCTTGTCTCTAGCTGCATATGTATCAAAAGATGGCCTAGTCGGCCATCACTGCAAAGATAGGCCCATTGGACTTGCAAACTTTATATGCCCCAGTACAGGGGAACGCCAGGGCCAAAAAGGAGGAGCGGGTGGGTAGGGGAGTGGAGGTGGGTGGGCATGGGGGACTTTTGGGATAGCATTGGAAATGTAAATGAGGAAAATACCTAATAAAAAAATTTTAAAAAACACTAATACACATAAAATAAATAAATAAAAAATTTAAAGATGCAAAATAACTCAACTCTGACTACCATCTCCATTTCCCCATTATGAGTCTCAGACAAATCTGCCAATATAATGGTGGTTCCAAGCAGCCTGGCCCCTGCCAAAACCTAAGCTGTGGTAAATCACCAGCTCCCAGGGACTCCTCAGGCACCTGATATGTAGGGGTGCCAGGTGAGGAAACTGCCAGTTCCAGGATCAGACCAGCAGGCAGGGAGTAGCTTGCCTCCCAGATCCTGTTAGCAGTGCCAGTGCTGCCTTCTCAGCCCTGGCCTGCTAGTAGGGCACCGACTTGCCCTCTTTAGTTTTCTAGACAATTACCTTTAAAGCTTTCATTATTAACAAACATATGTCAGGAGCTGTCTTCTACTCTGTTTTACTCATCATTTTATGCTCTCCAGCACTGAAACACCACCCCCCAAATGCTGCTGAATTGAGAATAAACCAGACACATGAGTCTATACAAAAGCACATCTGTATATCTCATATAAGTTTCACAGCTAAATTCTCACTGTGCTGTGATCACAAACACACAGGGAAAATAGAATTGAATTGAAGAGTAGAATGGGTGAGAATTATGGGAAATATATTAGATCTTGTTATGGTAGAAATATCTTTTTAAAAAAAACTTTACCCACTACAGTTTTAAGGAAGTACATAAAGCAAATATAAAAAAGTCAAGCTGTTAAATCTAGGGATGGGGCCCATTAACACTTTATTTTGTGTTTATTTGAGTTGCTCATAATGAAATATCAAATCTTTCTAATTAATATAATAAATAGACTACAATAAATATGTATTATAATGAAAATATTTTATAAGAAATATTTTATAATGCACTCTTAGATCTGCTTATATATATATATATATATATATATATATATATATATATATATATATATTTATAATGCACCTCTTGGATCCCTTGGATCTGTTTCTAGACACTTAGTAAAATTCACATAGCAATAGAACAGCATTATCTTTAACTAGGTTTATGGTTTTGAAAATTAGTTTACCTGAGGTAGAAAAGGAAGGTAACCTTTATCTAGCCAAAAATCTACCTGTGTTTCTTTTGGGCATCATTAGCTCAAGGTGAAAGAGTCTGTACCCCCATTTTCTCCCTAACTTCCCATATGAACTTGACCTGTTTCATTTGTTGCTTCTACAGCTGCATATAGAGAAAACATAACGCTAGCTGCTGCATGGCCAGGGCCACTGCTGTGCACCTGCCTCAGGGGACCAGGGCTGAGGAGGTTACAGTGGTTCCCCATGCTGTACCTTCCTACCTGCGGGAGGCTAGCTGTCTATTTACTAAGTTGAGCAATATACATTTTGAGAGCCACAGATTTCCTTTGGAGACTTCCATGATTTGCTCATTAGAACAAAAGAAAATTCTAGTCTTCTAAAATCATCAAAGGCATTTTTTTTTATTATATCACTTAAAAGCTTTTAGTTTAGCCAACTGGCTAAAAATCAAAATCCTCTTTTAAGATGTTCACTGTGAACTACTTACTGAAAACACAGTTCTACAGTCAAGAGGCCACTGGGCTTAACACCCATGAAAATATTAATAGTCTCCCTCTCTCTAAAGCAGAGACTCTGCTCCCTGGGAATTATCTGGCAATGTCTATAAACAATTCTTTGTCACAGTTTTGTGGTGTTTGTGTGTGTGTGTGTGTGTGTGTGTGTGTGTGTGTGTGTGTGTGAGAGAGAGAGAGAGAGAGAGAGAGAGAGAGAGAGAGAGAGAGAGAGAAAGAACACATACGTGCACACATGTTCACCAACTAGTGGACATGTGATTTAATACTGCAGAGCTAATATAAAGGAGAGTCCCCTACCCTGGCAGTGGTGACACACACCTTTAATCCCAGCACTCTGGAGGCAGAAGTAGGTGGATCTCTGTGAGTTCAAGGCCAGCCTGGTCTACAGAGTGAGTTCCAGACAGCTAAGGCTAAACAGAGACCCTGTCTTGAAAAACAAAACAGGCCCCTCAAGTTATCTAGCTAATCATAGCTTTCATTTTTGTGGATAGGGTCTTGTATGTAACTCAGGCTGGCCTTACACTCAGGGTAATCTTCCTGTCTTACCCTGCCAAGAATTGGGCTTACAGGGGTGAGGCACCATATGCTGTTTTCAGCTTTAAATGTTAATAGAGCAATGTTGATCTAAAGGTTTATATTATTTCATTTTAGATATGAAGCCACAGGCAGATCAAAGGAACATTAGCCAGATAACTCTCTAGTGGGCAGTCCACAAAGTGACAAAGAAGGTTAAATCTCATCTCCTGGGACTAGTCCATTTACTGAGTTTCTCTCCTCCATCAGATATGGCCCCTTCACTGAACATGACTGGCAAACCATCGGGAACCTTGCCCAGACACAGGTCAGAGCTGGAATGCTGCTTGCCGGGGACACGTGATTTTTTTTTTTTTGGTAACATCTAAATTTTAAATAATTTAATATTTCCCTAAGTGTTAGTCTGACTTAAAATTTTTCATGTATTAAATGTTTCTGTTTTGAAGTCAGAAAGGAATGTGGTTATAGATAACCCCTCCTACAAAACAGATGTCAACACAGAAGTGTTTAAAGATCACCTCCTGGAATCTAGCCCATGAACCCAAATATTCAAATCCAACCACATCTGCAGAGCCCACTCAGGTACCTTGCATATGTGGGGTGGGGCTCCCTGTAATCCTCATCTGCCCACAGGCATGGATGGCACCAGCTGGTAAGTAAGACTTCTGGTAAGTAAGACCATCAGTAAAAGAAAATAAGACTGACTGTCCCTAAATCCCCCAACACTTCTCTTCGTTGCTTTCCCCTGTTTTCAAATAAGTTCACACAGCTGGAGAGATGTCTCAGTATTTAAAGGCACTTGCTGCTCTTGCAAAGGACTGGGGTTCAGTTCCAAGTATACATTTGGCAGCTCAGACCTGTCTGTAAGTCCAGTTCTAAGAGATCTGAATTTTCTTCAGGCATGCACAATGGTGCACATACAAACATGCAGGAAATCATTCCTACACAAATAAACCCACGCCTGCATTAAGGTACTGTTGGTTTAACACCAAGTCAGGAAATTCAAGTGCATGGCTCTAAAAGCAAATACAATTCCCTCTACACAGATCTCTATCCAAGTATCAGCTTTTATATCCTGTGAGCTCCAGACAGCACCATCTAGCTGTCTATCTGAGATCTCAGTGAAGTGGCTCCTCCACATTGCAATCTTACACTTACACTGTCTGAGGTTGGTGTTGAAAATATTTCATAGGTTTATAGGACCCAAGGCAAAAGATACGCTCTCTCAGAACACAAAGAGGGACAAAACAACCTCTTGGAATCCTCCCTTAATGATCTTGAATAACTTAACCGAACAACTTATCCAATGTCACAGTGACTTGTGGCTCAGTAATTTGGCATCGACAATGTCCAAGAGGCTGAGGCAGCACTGCCTGGTTATGTCTGCAGTACAGAAGAGGCTGAGGCAGCACTGCCTGGTTATGTCTGCAGTACAGAAGAACATGTGCACTGGATGTTAGGATCATGGCATTCAGGGCCCATCTGGTGTTCTGTGACTCCTTCCTTACTCTAGAAATATCTAGATGAGTGTGATGTCAGGGAAGGACACTCAGAGGTCTCTCAGCAATCCCCAGGCAGAAAAGGGGCATACAATGTGATAGAGCTTAGCACAGTACTGGTTTGGGTCTGTTAGCTCTTCCTGTGGTTTTTATATGAGGATTTTTCTTTCCTTTTCTTTTCTTTTCTTTTCTTTTCTTTTCTTTTCTTTTCTTTTCTTTTCTTTTCTTTTCTTTTCTTTCTCTATAGAAAGCTCATAGCAGGGGGCTGAGGCAGGAGGATTGAAGGTTTGAGGCCAGCCTGGGTTATACAGTGAGTCTCAGACATTCATTACACAGCTATTGATAAGAGGGAGAAGTGCTGTAGGACTGTGACCTACACAAGATGGAGGCAGCAAAGTAAGTGTGAAGGCAAGGAGCTGGGTGCTGGTGTTAGAAAGGCAACTACCACAGAATTTAGTGCTGGAATGCTTGTGCAGCATGCAAGAGGCTCTGGGTTCAATCCCCAGTACAAGAAGGGGAGAGAAGGCCAGCAAGATGGCACATCAGGTAAGTGTGCTTGCTTTCACACATGTGCTTCTAGCCTTGGAGACCCAGCCAAGCCACCCAAGTCCAAACAATAAGTAAACCTCAAGAAAAGTTGTTAGTAAGAGAGGCAATGACTTGATGGTGACGAGGACAAGTGGGGAACAGTTCACCACCAAACTAGGCTAAAGCTTAAAGGCCAAATGTTCTTCCCTCATTCAGGATGTAGCACTGTCTAGACTTGTTATTTATGCTCCTAAATATTATTCACTTCTCAGGCAGGCTTGTCAGATAATGAGAAAATGAAGGCGCACAGGGCTACAGTCAGAAGCCCCAGCCCTGGATGACCTGGACCATCGCAATCAGATGACTCTCTCTGACCTCACTAGTGTATTCTGACACAGATGATGCTACCACTATAAAAATGAAGAAATCTGATGAAGATCAGCCTGACTTTCCAACACTGCCAACCCCTCAGATGTATATTGAAGGTTCATGAGTCTTCATTAAACAAAACACTGAGTCCAGGGGTTAAGGGTATTTACAAAACAGTCAAAGCTACACCCACAATTGCATACTCAGGAGGATGAGGCAGGAGAATCCCCATGAATTTGAGATCAGTCTGAGTTACACAATGAGTTTCAGGGTAACCTGGTCTACAGTATGATGCCCCTTTACAAAACAAAGCAAGGCAAAGCAACTCTGGCCTGAAGCAGAGTTTTAGATAATTTTATAAATAAAGCAGGTTTTAAAAGAAAGGAGTATACCATTGTTCCTGGTTCATTCATTCACAGCAGCTCATCTGAGAAGAGTCTCCCTAACACACCATTCAGTGATTTAAGAAATCTGTATGCAGAGCCTCCAAAACTTCAAAGACAAATGGAGAACTGTGTTTATTATTAGCAATTTCCAAATCAAAAACACAGAACAGTAGCCTTTGGGAAGGAGACACAATGAGGTCCCCTGCTCAATGATCTAGTGTCATACTGGCTCAGCAGTAGACTTCTGCTCTCTCTTAATTCACCAGTGAGAAGACACTGAGTAAGGTCACCTGCTGAGTCATTTGTTTGTTTGTTTGTTTGTTTTTTGTTTTCCAAGACAGGGTTTCTCCACGTAGCCCTGGTTGTCCTGGAACTTGCTCTGTAGACCAGGCTGGACTCAAACTCAGAGAAACGTGTCTACCTCTGCTTCCCGGGTGCTGGGATTATAGGTTTGTGCTACTACTACCACCAGGCCAGCTGATGGTAGCTAAGACAGTCACTGGTAGGCAGGGGGGTTAGAGGAAAAAAAAAATGGATCTGCCATTATGTACATGCATTCACTTATAACTCAACTCCAGAGTATTGTCCAGGGAAGAGAAGGACAGGGAGAGCTGGCATTCCAGGTCAGGCTATACACACCTGGGCTAAGGTTCAGGAAGGTGACCTTTCCTCCACCTCTGAGAAGTCTGAGGACTTTTACAGTCTCACCATCTTCCTCAGCACTTCATCCATGTCCGTCTGCCCCCTTGGGAAAAGAGAAGCAAGCTTGCTGCTGCCTTTACATTCACCAGCTTCCCAGGCCAGGGCTGGCTTGTCTCCTCTCAAGGTCCTGTTGCATTCCCTCCTAGCTTCATCTTTCCCAGTGGCTCCTTGACATCGTCAGGACCACACTATGCCACGTGGCTTCCCTCCTCCTTTCTGGACCATCATCCCCATGGTCCTACAGCCAGGCTTACTGAGACCCACTGTGGCCTTCTCCTGGCCTCTTTCTGTTGTTCCTCTTCCTTCCATCTGTCAGTTTCCATCTTTACCTGTATCTCCTATTCCTTCTCTGTTCACCTCTTTGCAGAATTGAAGGAAAAGGTGTTAATATCAGGGTAATTAATTAATCTTGAACCTAACATTTGTCTAAGCACTCATTTTCAGGCTATTATGTTCTTCCATGCAGGACTATCTTTAAGCTGAAAATGAACATTAAACGAAAATCAAAACTGACAAATGCCAAGCACCACATCTTTATAGTGTGTTTTTTTCTTAAAGATCTTGCTTTCCAAATCCAGGGCCAAAAGTTAAGTTCTTAAGTGATTTGAAAGGTTTACTTTCTACATTTCTTAAAGAAAATTTAGAATATTAACAGCAGGGAGATTGAAGCCAGCAGTTTTGAAGACACTGTCTTATTGAAAATAGCTCCTAGCTCCTCTCCAGAAGGGGTAGGAGGGAGAGAGGGAGGGAGGGAGGGAGGGAGGGAGAGAGAGAGAGAGAGAGAGAGAGAGAGAGAGAGAGAGAGAGAGAGAGAGAGAGAGAGAGAGAGACTGAGACTGTATTTGACTTTTATCATGTAACTGGTAGCCTGACAATTTCTACAACCCATGGTATTCAAGATCCTAGGAGCTTCGCATATGCAGACAAAAAGCAACAATTTGGTAAATTTCTTGGTAATTATTCTTTGTCAACTGACAAGAACTTCATCAAGGCATTATAACAAAGCACAGCTTTGCTAACTTGACATTTAGGGACAGAACACCCTCCATAAAGTGACAGAGGAGATTAATTAGTTTGAGTTGCAATTTGTTGCCAGTCTAGGCCGGCAGAGACTAGCACTCCATCTTCTAGAAGGAAGGAACACTGATACAATTTATGTGATTTGAAACACCCTCAAACTTTCAAGCTCAACAGGGCAGAATCTTCCAACAGAGACTTTTACCAGGCTGGTTCTCTAGGTTTCCTGAGAATGGGCAAGCATTTTTTTTCCAGGCATGAGTGAGGGCCAGGAGTTGGAAGCAAATGCTTCTTTACCAGCCCACACAGCAAACAGTGGCAGCCACAGAGCTATCTGCACGTTCACTGAGCAATGAGTTGGAGAAACTTGCCACAGTGTGAACAATTTCACCTGAGACAAAGACCAAGAAATGAAATATAAACTTAGAAAAAGTCATAAAAAATACCCAATAGCCCAGCAGTATGTGTGCATGCTTGTGTGTGTTTGTGTGCTTGTGTGTGTGTGTGTGTGTGTGTGTGTGTGTGTGTGTGTGTGTAGGGTAGGGTAGGGGTCTGTACATGTTCATGTCTGTGTTCACATATGTGCATGTCGAGACCAGAGGTAGACAATGGACTTCTGCAACCATTCTCCATTTTGTTCCTGGAGCTTACCAATTTGGCTAGGCTACTTTCAGGCATCTTCCTGCCCCCACACCCCAGCCCTAGCCCAGATTTTAATGTAGGTGCTGGGAATCCAAATCCAGGTGCTTGTGCTTGCACAGCAAGCATCTTAGTGACTCAACATTTTCCAGGCTCCTAACCTAGAAATGTGGAGTGGTTTGCTTGGTTTGTTTTGGTTAGGGTTCCAGTGGAGGAAGAGAAGTGTCTGGCAAACACTGGCCTACTTGGCCATGCACATGTGCCGAGACATGGTCAGAACTTCAAGATGACTGAAACATGCTAGTCTCAAAAGATACACAGCAAATTCACTTCAAAGGTTCCGCCTTGTCCCCTCAAAGGTGAGTCTGGACTATAGGGAACACCTACAGGAGGCACTCATTCTTCCAAGGGGACACCAGAAACCCAGAGCTAGAGATTGGGCAGACAAACGATTTCACTCGTAAGGACCTGAAAGGAGACTGGCTTAGTCAAACACTTGCAGTGCCGCCACATGTTGTCAAGGCAACGGGCTCTGAGCTCTCACAATGGGAGCTTCTCCCCAACCCGGTTGTCAGGCACTTACCTGACTCAAAGTACTTTTAAAGGTGTTTTTGATGCTTTCAAAATTAAAAGAAAAAAAAACCCTCATTTAAAAATATATCTGCTACCCTGCAGGCCTTGTCATTTCTAGGGTTTAACCCTTCTTATTTGATGTTTAGTCATATGCATGAATAAGGAGCCAGGGCCTTGAAGTCAAAATGACTTTCCATTCTGTAAGCTTAACCATGGTGTCTGAAAATGAACTCAGGCAGGAAGGGTGCAGGGTGTTTGGGATGAAGAGGACGTTGTTCCCAAGTTGTAATCACCATCTAACAGTAGGGAAGGAAAGGCTGAAACAAGTAAGCCCACGGCATGAAGAAATCCCAACCCAGCCGTGGGAATATGAAATGTGTAAACTGCTATTCCAAAGCATCTCTCTCTCTCTCTCTCTCTGTCTCTCTGTCTCTCTGTCTCTCTCTCCCTCCCCCTCTCCCTTCTCTCCCTTCTCTCCCTCCTACCCTCTCCCTTCTCTCCCTCCTACCCTCTCTACCCTCCCTCTTCTCCCTCCTCCCATGTATGTGTACACATATGTGTGCAGGAACATACACTTGTACATTCATATGAGGCCGGAAGAGAACACTGAGTATCCTCTTCTATCTCTTTCTGGAACTCACATCCTGCCAGCTAGGTTGGAATCTAGCAGCCCAAAATTATCCTGGTGTCTCCACGACACTCTAACCTGAGGTTACAGTTGTGTGTGTGTGTGACATATGTTATATGAGTTATTTATGTGCTGGGATTCAAACTCTAGACCTTATGATTGTATAACAAGCATTTTTATCTGCTGAGTCACTGTTCCAACCCCTGAATTCTTTACCCATGAAATTATGCCATGATGAAAAAGCAAGAGAAATAGGAACAAAAATATTTGTGTTGACAAAGGGGATGCCACAAAGCACTCAGTGGCAACCGGACTTTATCAGGCTATAAGGTGTAGATGGCACTCTCAGTAGCTCCGTAGCTGTATTCAAGCTGTAAAGTACCAGTGATGTTCTCAGTAAACACCGAGCCTCATCCGAACTGTAAGCTCTGACTACAAGCACACGCTATGAGCAGCACAGCAGCTCTGCTGCCCTGGCTCCTGCTCATGTGCAGCCGGCAGCTCTGCAGCTAACTACAGTGTCTTGGGACAGCAACTCCAATGTTTGACCTCATGCAAGAGCAATCCACCCCACCCTGCTGACTGTCCTATGAAACCCAATTGCTTTTTCTGCCATTTTTCAATTCTCTCTGCCACCCTTCCCTTCCTAAAAGATAACCTTGGCAGCTTGATCCCCAATAAACCTTTCCTTCTACTCATGGAGCAGAAACAATGGTTTCATTGTGCCCTCGATTACAAAAACTAAAATTCCTGGGGGCTACAGCAAAAGTGGAAAATGTAAAAAAGCTATTTTATATTTTTAGTGGCTATACCTAGCATGCGTTGCTAAAAACAAGCAAATATGTTTTATGTTTTAGCAGAATACAATCTAGACCTGAGATTTTCAAATGCCTAAAGAAAATAGAAAACAAAATGTCAAAGGCAAGAAATCATGAAAAAAAAAAGGATACTTATAACTATGGTTTTAATTTTTTATTTTATCTTTTGTGTATTGAGTGCTTTGTGTGCACGTATGTAAGCAAGCCCTGTGAGTGAGCGCTGTTTAAGGTTCTGCTCTTCCAGATGTTTCATTTCCTGCACCCACAGCAATTTCTGATTCTAATTTCAAGGCATCTAACACCTTCTTCTGGTCTCCATAGTCAACAGGCAAGTGCATAGTGCAGACATACGCATTTGTAAAACACCCATACACCTTTTTAAAAAAAATTCTAATTAGGACATAAATACAGGCTAGAGCCCTGGGTTTTATACACACACGCACACACACACACACACACACACACACACACACACAAGAAAACCATGAATGCCACCCCTGAGGGGCTGGCTCTCTGTAATGGCCTTGCATTTTACTCTACTAGCAAATCCCCATGGTTGGCTCAAGGCACCATGATCTGGAGCAGGAAAACCAAACCAAACAGCCAAGGCCTTTCTAACTGTACTGCCTTTGTCTTTCCCAGTGCACTCACCTCGTTTCAAACACGATTTTGCATTTATCCCAATGCTCCAGCAAAACCCCACCCAGGCTGCTGAGTGAGTGGGTACTGAGAGGGACCATGGCATGGAAGAGACCTTTTACGGAAGGGCAAACAGTAGTCTCCCTTACTCAGCAGCCTACTTCTCCAAGGCCTGGGCTGGGCCTCTAAAGGTCTCCTTTCACAGTTGGCATGAGGGTCACTCATCTGTAACCCTCCTGAGCCTGGAACTTCCCACTGGCTTTGGTGTGTGACTTCTTGAAAGATCTACACACCAAAGACTGTATGTGCCAGAATCACCGTGGGCTTGTGCATACCAATTCTGAACTCAGAACAAAATATAAATAATTGGCTAGTTTATCACCTAAAGGACCAGCAGGTTAATATTTAGTCACTTTTATGTTTATTTCAATAATCCTTTTAAACTGTTGCTGTGTGCCAGAAATCCCTGTGCAAAGTCATTGCCACACATAGTCAAATAAGAAGTGAGCTCTCTTAGCTTCATCCCCCAGAAAATTATTTGTATACAGGCAAAACACCCACTCTGGAGTCTTTTGAGTTTGTGGAGTGCTAAGCCTTCTCTCCAGAGGTCCGCCACTTCCTTTTCCTTCTCCCAACCGAGACTGGAGGAAGGGGCTCACCCAGCCGGGCCTCCCTGGACAGAGCCCCAGGAAGAACCTGACTCACCCTGTCCCAGCTGAAGCACAGGCCGAGGCGGTCGAGCTGCTTCCTCATGTGTTTAATATTGCTGTGAAACAAAGGGAAGAAAGCTTGACTCTGAGAGGGGATCAGGACCACAGATGAACCACAATTGAAGAATGTTTTAGAAAACTTAAAAAGTCTAGCTCAGACAAGGAAGTTTAACTGTTGCTTTGTCCTGGCAAGGAGTTAAAAAAAAAAAAATCAATCCCTAAGAATCAGTAAAATATCAGTACGGTAGCAGATACCCATAAGCTGGACTTGCTCATCTACTCGACGCCACTTTGGTCGCAGCCCTGGAGGCAGCTCCTTCCCGTGGCCACTCTAACAAGCAACCTCTCAAATGTGTGATCCTGGCCTTTTCTTATGTCTGTGTTCTACACAGTTAAGTCAAGCCAGCGAGTCTTAAAGTAATTGAAAAAAAAAAAAAAACAGAAACATAAACAAACCCTTGTGTGTTGGGAAGTTTGGAGTTCAGTGTTCAGTGGACGAAGCTCTTGCCTGGTGTGTGTGATCCCTGGATCTGTGTGTGCAAATGTCTTTCTCTCTGTCTCTGTCTCTGTCTGTCTGTCTCTCTCTCTCTCTCTCTCTCACACACACATACACACACACACTGCTTAATGTATAAATTGGGGAAATTCAAAAGAAATAACACAGTGTTCTATCGATCAGAACCTAAAACTGCTCTCAAATTGGATGATAAGTGTGCTAATCAATTTATAATTCTTGTTGCTGGAATCAGCTTATGCCATGTTTGATCTACTTTATTAGAGCTGTCATTTCCTCTTTTACTCCTTTTTGATCACTTCCATTAATCTAGAATTAATTGTATGATGGATAGAGAGTACAGTGAGTGCAAAAAAAGGTAGTAATGGGGCTGGGGAGACGGGGGCCGAGGGGAGTGGAAGGGTGGGTTCACAAGCACAAGAACCTGAATATAAATCCCCACGGTCCCTGGAGAAGCCAGGCATGGCTTGCATGCCATAACCCTTGCATTAGGCTGGACACAGCCAAGGTCCTGAGAGCTCACTGACCAGCCAGCCAGCCTAGCTGAAATGGTGAGCTTCCATCTCAGTGAGAGACTCTACTTCCGGACAGTAGGGTGATACAGGGAGATACTTGGCATCCTGCTTTGGATTCCTAGTACAGGTGCTCAGCCGGACACATTCATGTAAATGCATTTTACACACACACACACACACACACACACACACACACACAAATGGGGAGTAAGGGGATGGGAGAAGAAAGGAGGAAAGAGGAGAGGGGAGGAGAAGGGTAGGGGAAGGGGGAGGGCAGGGGAGAGGAGGGGGAGGGAGGAGGAGAGGAGGAGGCAGTAGAGGTTCCAGAGACAGGCCTGGTACTGTCCTGCATCTGAAGAGTGAGATGATAAGAGAGCCCAGAAGATTCTGATGTTCGGTGTTCAGTACTTGACTAGCAGGGAGAAGGCTAGGAACTCTGGGCCATGGGGCAGTAAGAGAAAGCCACACCCAGCCTCAGGTAGCTGTTTATCTTACTAAGTTGCCCCTTGCTCATAAATGATGAAAACAAAAATTTAATCTTCAGTGACAATCAGAATGTAGTGTTTGGCTATGGTTCAGTTCAGGTCCAGCAGCCAAAAAGTACTGTTGAAACTGAACAAATCCAATTCTTTCCTCCTTGTTTCCTTCATAAAGATCAATGCTCCAGGAAAGACTAGTTTGTAAATAACCCGCATCAGAGTAAGCAAGCACACAACCTGCTCTGGTATTTCTAAGGCTTGCAGAGCAGTAAGAGGCAAGTGCCAGGAGCTGCCGTGGATCAATGGTAAAGGTGTTTGCCACCTAGCCTGACAGCCCGAGTTTGATCCCCACAATGCGCAGGATGGGAGAAGAGAGCTTCCCATAAGCTGTCCTCGACCTCTACATGTGCACTGTGACACATTCACCTTCCCCATGACTGACTAGCCAGCTGACAAACACCTGTGCACAGAATCCTGTATATTTACATCCTGGCAATCTGCCAGCGTTGTGGTGGTTTGTTTTGTGTTCTTTTTTGCTTTCAGGTCTCTCTTGTGCATAGGCTTAAAAAGGTTTTTAAAAGGTTTCTCTCTGTATAAGTACTTGATTATATCTTAAATACTTACCTTTGGGTCCAGCTTTCAGGGTGCAAATTCCTCTCTATGGCAGCATTTTCAGCAGGCAATCCAAATGCATCCCACCCCATGGGGTTGATAACCTGACATAACAGAACAAAGTGAAAATTAAAGAGAAAAAATGAAAATGGATTTATGAAAGGAGTTGTGCCTTACTGGGAAAGAACAGCTTTTCTTTTGCTACCTTCCTTCCTCTGCCTGACTCTCACAGGCTTCCCTCTTCACATGGTACCTAAGTTCCTGGACAGACATTTGTGACGATTCCTCCTTCCTTTGCCTATCACCATCTTTCATTTTCAATAGAACACTGTTAACAGGGATTCAGGAGTCTGCTCTGAAGGAAATTTTTAAAGAAAATGATAGAGCAACTCTCTGCCCTACAAACTCTTCAAAGAACATGTTACAAGTACAGATGCAGAACGTCTGTCAATCATCCCGTCACACCTGAGACCACCTTCATGATGGGCAGTGAGGTGGGAGTAAAGGGTTGGGTGATATCCAGAAAGCTTCATATGAAGCCTTATAAAATTCACATATGAAAAAAAGTTGGCGGAGAGGAAGGCTAGAACACTGCCCTCTGATTAAAATGTGTCACTGGCTCAGGAAGAGGCATTCCAGAGTGTCTCAGAGTAAACTATAGCTCATTGAAATACCCAAACAGGGCTTAGTGGATGAGATGGCTCAGCGATTAAAGTGCTTGCCTCCAAAGCAAGAGAATGGGAGTTTGGATCCCCAGGACCCACATAAATGCCAGTTGACATAGCAGCCCACCTCTAACCACAACCTCTGAAGGTAGTAACAAAACCCTGAGAATAAGCTGGCTGGAGATCTAGGGTTGATTAAAAGACTCTGCCTTGCCAGGTTTGCCTTTGGTCCCAGCACTCTGGAAGCAGAGGCAGGCCTAGATCCATGAGTTCCAGGTGAGTCTGGTCTACATAGTGAGATCATGTCTAACAATAACACCAAGAGCCAGAGAGACTTTGTCTCAGAAAAATAAAATGTCAAGGGTTTCAAAATATCCATCTCATGCCGGAAATTTCCAGTCATAGAACCCCGCTCTGTGATGTGGCAGCCACCGGCCACATTTAAGTTTAGCTAAGACTAGGTAAGAACTGGCTAATAGGTCAGTCCCTGTGGTAGGGTTAGGGTGTGGGTGGGCCGTTCTGCCTGTCCCTGTAGGCTTTAGAGCTGGCAGGGAAACAGTGTAGGTAAGGAAAGAATGAAACTTGATTCAGTCCAACCTCAGTGCCTGGTGCTGGGCCAAACTTTGAGAGTCTGACACCAGTTGCTTGATTTTAGCTATATTTAAGCACAGCAGAATTCTGAAGAAAAAAAAAAAAGAAAGCTTTCTGATGACAATTAATTCAGTCCCATGCACATAGCAGAACTTGAGACATGTTTACATTGAAATTCTTCAAAAAGTACATCTGGCTTCTTTCACAAGGGTGAGTTCTGTTGACTCAGAGATCCTGCCCAAGATTTAAGGTCTAGGGAGAATGACTGAGGTATCAGGATTGGTCGGGACATAAGATAACATGGAACATAAGATAACAGTCACTTAGGCTGTTGTAAGGACAAGTGACATCTTGCATATGGTTAAGTGGGTTTTATGACCTAAAGCAATGCTTAAGATTCAGGGGGAAGGATCTGGAATAAGAAAAGCATAAACACTAGGGGATGTGGGCTTGGCTCAGTAGATAACAAAGGAAAACCAGGTTGTAAACTACAGCCATTCTCAGCATCCCAGGAGGAAGACAAGTAAACACCTCCTTTCTTTGAAGGATGGCTTCGTGTTAAACTTTCCTGGCGTCTCCAGAGCAGATCTGTGTGCACAAAGAGCTTTTTTCCCTCTACAAGTTCCCATATTCATAGCTCTTCTGGAGTCAACCAGAAACAGATTTTTTTTATTTGATGTTGTTCAAATTAAAAACACAATATAGTTGGAACTGGAGAGATGACTCAGTAGTTAAGAGCACTGGCTGCTCTTCCAAATGACCCAGATTTGATTCCCAAAACTCATGGGGCAGTTAACAACTGTGTAACTCCAAACCCAGGGCATCTGATGCCGTCTTCTGGCCTCTGTGGGCTCTGTATGCACACGGTACACAGACATACATGCAGGCAAAGTACTCATCCAAACACATATAGGAACGTGTGGTTTTTATGGGAATAGAACTAGTCATACATAAATATTTTATGACCTGCCTTTTTCATTTATGCAGAGTTTCTGAGTGTGATGGGACCTTTCACAACACAGTTGTGCATGACCTAAGGATGTAAGATGCTGGATGTTTAAGTTCACACACACACACACACAAAAATCAACCTGGGACAGAGGTGCTGAGTTTGTTGTCTCACACCAATGAAGATTAATGACACAGATTCTCGTGGAAGTATGTAAGGTGGGAGCAGGCTTTATTAAGAATTATCATAGAACAATCAAGAACTTAAGAAAAAGTGAGAAGAAACTCTCAAGAGAGAGGCTGGAGTTTCCAAGACAGAAGAACCATTTTCTTTGCCCAGAATCTTATAAGGCAATGGACAGAAACTGGACAAAAAAACTGAGGAGATCTCTGTTGAGAATGGTTAACTCTGGGTTATCATGGGCAAAACCAGGGGAAGGCCCACATACTCACAGCATGTCCCCCTGGGCCAACCAATAAGGCAATCATCTGATATCCATGCATTGCCCCCAGTTAAGGGTAGTTGAGGGCCACCTGTCCACCTTTAATTTGGGCTTACTGACCATGACTATCTGTTAAGCTGCCAGTTACTTTGGTCAGGGTCACTTCCTTCCCATTTTTCGGGTGTCTTGCTAACTGTTAACTTCGATCCATGACTGTGCTAGTCTTCGTCTTGACTGGCTGGCCATTGGTCAGTCGCCAGCTGGTGTTGCTATCTCTTACCTTCTGGGTGTCCCAAGTGCTGTTCATGATATTAAACTCTCTTTATTCTCACAGCTACCAAGAAGCAGCTGCGGTGTTCTTGGTTATTGCCTTGTCTTCATTATAGTTTGGGATCTCTTTCCTGAAATTGGGCTGGCTTGTTATAACCCCTCCTTACTACACCTCAGGCTATTACAATTAGCTGCATTAGAAGCAATGCGTTAAAAGCAAGAATATGTAATAAGCAACAATATCTACCATGTATCTCCCAAAGGAGAAAGGTCTTATGAAAGCTAGCCAGCCAACCTGTTATCAGTGGCCTTGTTTCTTGGAGCCAAATGGTCTCTTATGGTCCACCTGGATGGTTCATACCCAGATGCAAGTACAACTGTCTCTGTTTTTAGTGCTCTTGGTTTATTTTTTTAATCCTTATATTTCTTTTTGACCTTAACACACCCTGCTGCAGCATATATGGGAGGTTTATAATTTCCACCATAGATCCTTTGCCCTTACCACCTACTCACTCCTGCCTAAATATGATGAGTACAAATCTCTAAAAACAGCATTCTAACATTTGCTGAGTGAACCTATTCCATGCAGCTTTGGGAACATGATTAGACATACCCCAACCCAGTTGGGACATGAGGTCTCTTTCCTCCCATGAAATATGGCTGACCTATATAGAGTTCCATTCTTCCTAAAAGCATCTGCCCCTCTCAGAAACTGCTTCCTCTTAAACTTCATGCAGCCTTGGTATGGACGGCCAGTTTCGAAATCCTTCCCTGATAGAGGACACATGGGTTTGGAGCCTTCCCTGGGCTAGTCTGAAGCTAGGTTGTCTGCTGTAGTGATGGGGACCCACAAGGATTCCCAGTGATGGATCAACCTCGCAGTGACATCCGAAAAAGCTGAACAGCAGCTGAGTCAGGTCCATGTTCAGATGAACCTCAAGAACCTGGTCCAAGTAACCAGGGTGCCTGGGCTCTTGCAAGATTTCCTTGGATCCTGCTTTTACCAGGATCTGTTAAAAACAAACAAACAATAACAACAAAACACAAATTGCTTTTTGGCTGAAGTTGGTCTAAGCTGGGTTTCAGTCCCCAGGAGCCAGGAAGCCTCATTAAAAAAGCACCCTTGGCATACAGCCTGCTCTAGAATATGGCTTTTATCCGAAGATGACACAGTCTTCCTGTGTTGGCTTCCCCCCCCCCCCTGTTGGGAGCCGCGCCCACATTCGCCGTTACAAGATGGCGCTGACAGCTGTGTTCTAAGTGGTAAACAAATAATCTGCGCATGTGCCGAGGGTGGTTCTCCACTCCATGTGCTCTGCCTTCCCTGTGACGTCAACTCGGCCGATGGGCTGCAGCCAATCAGGGAGTGACACGTCCTAGGCGAAGGAGAATTCTCCTTAATAGGGACGGGGTTTCGTTTTCTCTCTCTCTTGCTTCTTACACTCTTGCTCCTGAAGATGTAAGCAATAAAGTTTTGCCGCAGAAGATTCTGGTTTGCTGTGTTCTTCCTGGCCGGGCGTGAGAACGCGCTAATAACACCCCCCCCCCCCGAACTAAAAAGCCCTGTTCTGGGTTATTCAGGAGTCCTTCCATACTACCAGGCCTACACTTGAATTCTGCTCATGCTGCACTGAATTCTCCCAGGTTGCTTCCTGGGAAGGACACAGTAGCTGTTGTGTAACTGTTTTTCAGAAAGGGGAACTTAATCATCACTTGGTATCTTTGTCAAAACCACCAATGGCACCAGTGCAATGTTTCTGCCCATTAACATCCTATTAGGTGCTGTCCTGGTCTTTAGATAAAGTCAACAGAGAGAAACACTGTCACACAGATATGCACATACACACACACAAAGTCTAGATTTATGTTAACAAACTTATTCATTTCTATTTTAATTTTCAGATGGAATTAACATGAGAAGATACTCTTAGGTCACATGTCACCCAAGTAACTTTATGTTAGTATGAAGATAAAGTTAGAAAAATCTTAAGCTTCCTTAATAATTCAGATTCTTGGCAAAAATTAACAAAGTCAACTGTCTTAAGTCCTGTGGAAGGCCCATCTTATAACTTCACTGTCTTGCTGCCATCCATCAGACACTGAATTAAATGTCCCTGCAAGTAAACTTTCTTTAAACCAGGAAGGCGCCTGGTCATAAGCCCCGGGGACCACATGCAGAGCCCGTTCCCTTGTGGTAGGATGTCTCACTCCCAATGGAGGAGAAATAGAGAGTAAAGACCTAAGCAGCACTGCAATATGCCCAAATGCCTCTGTCCTGGCAGCGGACTGTGTTCTGATAGGCTAAATGCGTCCGTAACTCCAGCACTCAGGAAGCTCAGGCAGGAGGATTGTGAGCTCACAGTTATCCCGGGTCACACAATAAAACCCTGCCTCAAAAACAAAACTCATGGTTCACAATCTGGCATGTGATGTTATCTCAGGGCTCCGAGTGGTAGAGAGCCCGCTGAGAAGAGAAAAGTTACAGACTGAATCCCAAACAATGTAAAACAAAACAAAAAGACAGCTATAGTTTCTTACTCTTGACTTCTGAGCCAAGACTGTCCAAGCCATTCACCTGAAGAACTTTACACTCTGCTGGGTTTTTAATGACTTGGCGTCTTTGTATCACTAAGCTTCCACAGTTAGACTACGTGACTATTCCTATAGCCCACATGTACAAACATGGCAATCCGCCCTAAAGACAAAAGGGCACTGCATTTATATACTGGGGCCCAGCTAGGTCTGGAGGTCCATACCTATGATTCCAGCTACTTGGGAAGCTAAGGAAGTACAGAGAGTTGGAGGCAAACCTGGGCAACAAAATAAAGTCCCTTCTTGAAATAAAGGAATATATGGCACACCCTGAGCATTCTTGATTTCCTAAGCTAACCCCTTTTTATTTTCTAAGATAACCTCTTCTTGGATGTGAATGCTTCCTACAGCTTTTTTCCAGATATTTGACCTATTTTTATAAAGCTACTTAAGATATACTTTTAAATATCCATCATGTCAATTTTGGAACAGTAGGAATGTGACATCATGGAAGGTAGCAGAAGATAAAAATGATAATTTTAAGATAATAAATGTAAAAATATTCAGAGGCTGAATCAAGAAGTACCAGTTGCTTAAATTAGAAATCAGAACACTTCAAAGTCTGAAAAACCACAATCTCTATCTAGTTTTCACAACAAATACTCTAGTATGTAAGTTTGGATGAGCAGCTACGGTGACTCCTAAAATTCAAAAGAGCAGGACATCATCACTAGCTCAGACCTGACAGAGACACCATGGCCACCTAGAGCCCAGGAGACAGAGGAAGCAATGGGCAGGGCCCAAAGCTGATATGAGGGCAGGAGTGTAAATGCTTATCACATGGAGCCACAAGGAGCTGGGCAGTGCCTGGGGCAGGTGCCGGGGGAAAGTCCCTGGCTTATCCACTTACCTGCCCTCCAATTCCACCTAGGTTTCCAATGCCTCAAATCCAGCCACAGTCAGAGGGAAGGACTCATGAAACACCACCACCCAAGGTCGGTCAGTGTTTGCTGGGGGTGGGTGGCAGAGACAGAGACAAAAAGACAGAAATAGAGACTGATTTTCCTCACTGGTGATAGCTACTGGTAAGTAACCCTAATTAAACTCATTGGATCACAAAATCAAACAGTCACAACAAAAGACCAGCTAGGCAGCTGATCCCACAGCTTGAGAACCACAACTTAATAGAAAGCAGGGGTGGAACTATGTAAGAACACGACTCAAAGAGGAGTCAGAGCTGGCTTCTATTGTGGAAGATGGACCACCCCCATGTGACTTCTCAAAGGAGAGTCAGAGCACGATATTACGGCAGATGGAACATCTCCATATGAGGTCCCAAGTGGGAGTCAGAGCTGGGCTATTGTCATAGCACATAGACCATTTCATTGTGTGGTTCTCAAGGAGTCAGGCTGGCTGGTGTCCTCACAGACCAGAGGCTGCTAGCCCGAGATATGTGTCAGAGCTCTGTAAGTCAGACCAGAGCTGGAAGGAGAGTGAGGCCTGGGCAGGAGGTCTTGGCTACCATTGGAGTACAGTCCTCCAGAACTAAGTACCTGGGCATTTCAGGGTTGGCAGGTGGGCTGTAGGCAAGCTGACTCAGCAAAAAGGACAGAGGGCTGAGAGCCATGCTACAGCCTGGTTTATGCTGCATTATTTTACCAGAGACAAAGTGGGATCTTACGTACAAGTTTAAATACTTGAAGAAGGCAGTGGGGAACAAGCAAGGGGCAACTGTCCTTCTAACACAGGAAGCAAGAGTGAGCCATGCAGAGAAGGGTGGACAGGAAGGAGACGGAGGCATCTAGTCTCAGTCTGGAGACAGGAGCATGCCTCCAGAACAGGGGCCAGCCAGTTGGTAGCAATGGCCAGCTTCTCTCCCTCCCCCATAAAACAAAGCTTTATATTTGAAACCAATTCAGATTCAGATTCAGGCACCATGGTTACTGCTTCACAAAGAAAAGCTATTTTCAGTGTCTGGGCTTCTCTGGAGTGAGTTCAGCACTCTATTTCCAAGAAATGAGAAATGCAGTGTTTAATTTCATTTAGCCAGTATAATAAACCACCATTATTACAGAGTGGATATAAAAATCAACTACTTCAGAGTATGAAAAAAAACAGTGCAGCTATCCCCAAAGGGCATGGCTCCTGTGGAAACACAGAAGAGCCTGACTGGTGGGCAAGCCAGGCACTTACTTTCCAATGAAGGCACTGGACCAACTTGCCTTCTCTTCCCAAACCACACCTGAAAGCATAAGCCTGGAAATCCACTGCCCACCTCCTGATACCACAGAGATTTGAAAATCTGGAACTAAGTGCCACACCGTGTACTCTGGGCACATCACAGATACTAACTGCAAACTGCAAACTGAGGAGACATCCACAATCGTTTGCTCGCTGAGAATGTCCCTGGCACGTAGCCCTTGTGGGTGATCACACAGTAGTAATAGCTGCTAGACACTGAGCCCCAACTTCTTCCTGTACTTGCTCAAGGCTATGGCTTTCTGCCTGAGGCTAATTAATTAGCCCAAGCCCAGCTCTGCAAAGGTAATGAATGAGTGAGTACTTCTGATGCTTCATCACCCTGCTCCTGGACCAGAAGGTGCTGGGGACACCAGCTGAGGTGGGAGGCAGGGAATTTATTTTCCAACCATCTGTGCATACAACATATGAAAACACAACAAAGTCACCATATGGAGCTAAGCTTAAGTATGTCATCAGGCTTCTTTTGAGTTTAAGGAGCAGCCAACAGTCAGAACAGCCTTTTTTGACTGTAGAAAAAGGATTTAATTCTGGCTTTAAATGGCCCTTGAGTAAACGTGCAAGTCTTAGGAAAGAGTTATTGGGGCCACTGAAACTGGGTTACACTCAAAATGGCATTACACATTTTTTTGTTTGCTTGCCTTTTGACAGAGTCTCATATAGCCCAGGCTGCCCTTGCTTTCTTGATTTTCCTGCCTCCCCCTCTTCTGGGGTTCTGGGATTTCTGAGTTATGCAATACCTTTGGGTACACTACATGTCTGAAGAGGAAAGCAGCACATCACTGCTCGGATTTACCACCCCCAAACCACCTAGTACTCGCACAGTGCTTCTACAGTCTACATGTGTCTATGGTTAAGGTCGGCTGCTAAAGTCCTTTAACTCTCTTCTCACATGTCAGTGTGACTTGGGCTCAAACCTAGACAGCTATGTCTATTTTACTCAGCAGAGATGGCATTCATCCACCATGTACAAAACTGGCCCAGCTGCCTAGACTGCTCTTTCAAAATGTGGATACTTCCAGCCCTACCTCCACCCATAGCAAACTCAAGAGAAAACAGTTGCCTATATTGGCCTCAAAACTAATATTCCTCCTGCCACTGGCTTTCTAGCACTGTGATTACTGGTGTGCACCACCATGTCTGACTGGAAACAAAGAATTTTGTAAGTTGTAGAGTGTTGAAAAAAAAAAAGAGGGTTCTATGTACCCTTTAAACAGTTGACATGCTATTAACAAAGGAGTTATAGGGACTTTCTCTGTCCCCAAGAAGTTGAAATAGTATCCGGCAGATGACAGAAACACAGAGGACCTGTGAGCTTAGCTGAGGTAGTCTATGGCTCTGCCCATAAGTGCTGATAAATGTGAGCTACAGAATTGAAGGCCAGTTTACAGTTCAAGGAAGATTAAGTGAACCTTGAAGAATAGTAAGGGAAGCATGAGACACCTGGGAGAAAACCACCGAGGTAAGTAAGAACAAGAATATTCACTATGAAAAAAATTATGTACATCATTAAGAACTGTGGATTCAGGAGGTTTGAGCCAGCAGGCCAGAAAAAAAAAATCATTATAAAGGGGCTAGAGAGATGGCTCAGATGTTAAGTACACTAGACACCTATGGAGAACCTAGTAGGTTTTGTTCCTAGCACCCTCAGGGTGGCTAATAACCAACCATAAGTCCAGTCTCAGAGATCTGTTGTCCTCTTCTGGCTTCCCTGGCACTGGGTAAGCACAAAGTCACACAGTACACAGACATACACGCAGGCAAAACACCCATTCATATAAAATGAAATAAAGGAAAAATGTTTAAATTGTTATAAAAGAAAACTGAAATGCAGTTACATACAGTTTAAGGGTCCTGGATTAGCTCTGGAGGACTAGAATCCGAGAGTCATACAGGCTAGCTGGTCACTGACACAGACACTGGAAGGCTGTCCTGTTATCCGGTATAGGAACTCTGGGCCTAAGTAACAGCTTCCAAATGGAGGGCGTCACCGTCTTCTAAGAAGGATGATACACCTGGGTCCCACACCCTGGGCTGGAGCAACCTTGAGCCACAGGCTTTCAGGCAGCTTCATAAGAAACAAGGGCATGTCTGGTAACCTCAGGACCCCAAGCATTCTTACCTCATTTCCTCCCTTTGCATAATCTGAAAACCTTCAACTTTCTGAATTACCACTCTTGCCTACCCTCAAAACCAGACTGTAACCCATAGTCGCCCACAATACGGAACAGTCTGGAGCCTGGAGAGGATATTTGCATTGCACTACTGACAGGGTCAATAATCCAAACAATACATAAAAAACAATGTAGAGCAATAACTCGGCAACTAAACTACAGTGAGCAAACAAACCAGAGAAAAGGGAGCTATGTAAAAACTATACACGTGCATATTTTAGTCTCCATGGGAGGAACCAGGAAAACACAAACTAGAACCATGGTCAGCAAGATGACTGGGGCAGAAGTCTAACACCAGATGCAGTCCCTGGAGCCCACATGGTGGGTGGGCGAGCACTGACCTCTGCATGCCCACACATCAATAAAATAAATAGTGTAACAGTTCTGGCTGGGCTGGATTGCACTCACACCGATCCTCCTGCCTCTGATTCCCTCCTGTGTGCTGGGATTAGTGGTATGTGCACCACACTGGACCAATAAAAACCTGCTTTTAAAGTTAACGATTTAGCAGTAATGGAAAAGGCAAAATTTGACAGAGGTGTTCCCAGTTGACTGCCTGTTTTTTACCTAAAACATCAGTTTTATATTTGATACAGAAGGAAACCGAGAGTTTGTAATGAAGCTGGTGGTCAAGGGCCGTTTGTTGATCAAGTTAATTAACACAAGAATCCATTCACTCTTGTCTGGCTGTCCCAGAGCAGGTTCTCCCTCCTGTTTTGTATCAAGGACTATTTAGGGACCAGTACTGACATATGACAGCTTATAGAACCAGCAAGGTCATCCAGCAAGCCTTCTTGTATATGCTTCCTGTTGCTTTCTGAGAAACTGTCTTGCTGCATAGCCAAGTCTGGCTGGCCCCAAATTCCATCCTCCTGCCTCAGCCTCCCAAATGCTGGGCTTATAGACATGTGCTACCTCATCCATTGCCAACACTGTTGGCAAAAGAAAAGAGAGAGAGAGAGAGAGAGAGAGAGAGAGAGAGAGATGTCTATTTCTCATTCCACATTGATTCCACTTTTAAAACAGCCTGATGAGTTTTCACCAAATTTGGAACTGCACATACAATGATCTGACTTAAACAGGAGCTATCAAGATAAATATTTTCTGGGTAGAGATAGCTAGAGAGATAGCTCAGCAGTCAATAGCATTGGCTCTTCTTCCAGAAGAGCTAGGTTCAAGTTCCAGCACCTACATGGCAGCTCACAACCCTATCTAGTTTCAGTTCCAAGGGATCTAATATTCTCGTCTGGCCTCTGAATGCAACAGGCATATAAGTGGTGCATATCATGGTAAGTGCAGGCAAAACATCTGCACACATTAAAAAACAACAATAATAAAATAATTCCAAAATAAAATTTCTTAAACAAAGTAGCTGGGCCAGGCATGGTGATGCATGTCTTTAATCCCAGCACTTGGGAGGCAGAGGCAGGTGGATCTCTGTGAGTTCAAAGCAAGCCTGGTCTATAAAACGAGTCTAGGACAGCCAGGGCTATTACACAGAGAAACCCTGTCTTGAAAAACCAGAGAGAGTGTCTGAAGCACACGGGGAAAGGACAACCCAGCACACCTGCTCACTGTAGGAAATGGCTATTTTTGGTTGTCACCTTGACAACATCTGGAATTAACTAATCCAAGTGACTTCACACACCTGTGAGGAAATTGTCTTAATTAAATCATTTGAAGAGGGAAAACCCACCTTTAGTCCACATCGTTTGAGGTGGGAAGATCCACCTTTAATCCGGGCCACATCTTCTTCGGGCAGCCCACATAAATAAAGGACATGGAAGAAGGAAGCTTTGCTCTTTGCCTGCCTTGTTGTTGATGGCAAGTCCATTCTTTCACTGGCATTAAAGCCTGTTTCTTCAGGATTCTAGCATATATTAAAGACGTCCGGACTGGTGGGCTGAACAACAACTACTGGATTCTTGGACTTTCTGTTAGCAGACAGCCATTGTTGGACTAGGTGGACCACAACCTGGAAGCCATTCTAATAAATCTCAATCTCCAATCTCTCTCTCTCTCTCCTTCCCTCCCTCTCTCCCTCTCCCTCTCTTCCCCCCTTTCTTTCTATATACACATTTATTCAATCAGTTCTGTTCCTGTTTCTCTAGGGATCACTGACATTAACCCAAATAATGTCACATAATTACAAGTAACAGCATCATATTCAAGGCTCAGACTCAGCCAGTGGGCAAGCAGAAGGCATCACTGGCCACAGTGAGCGGCAGCAGCTTCACTAAGGCAGCTCTGAAGCCTGCTCCCAGTAGAAGACTACAGGAACTTCTTGATTAAATGGAGCTAATTCACTTTCCTGAGCAGCTCAGAGCAAATCAATCAGTATAAATCATAATTACAGCTATCATTGATTAAGGGATGTATTATGCACCAGACACGTGGCATATGCACTACCTAATGTGACCTCATAGCAACCTGAGGAGAAATCAGCCCCAGTGTCTTCTTCCCTCCCTCCCTTCTCCCCCTCTCCCTTTCTACCTTCCTCTTTCTCTCACTCTCTCTCTCCTTTCTTCTCCAGGGCCTAGATGCTCACCTATGCGCTAGGTAAGCCCTCTGCTGCTGCCCTATATCCAAAGCCATTCCTTTAGAGCAAATGAGGCAAGTGGGAGTCTGAGAGGCTACGTGACTATGCAGGGTCCCTCAGTTAGGAAGTAGCAGAACAGGGGTCAAACCAACGCTATCTGCTCTGACTTTGGGCTTCAGCTATGGGAGAAGACACCCCCTTATTTTATGGCCCTGAGCTGCCTCAAGGCTCTGATTCCTCATGTACATCTTCTGTTAACATCTCATCCTATCCAAGACAACTTGACTCCCACATATACCCCCCTCACTTACCTAACTGCTGGCAGGCTTCCCTATACTCTGGCACCAATAATATGATTTTGCTCAAATGCTCCAGCTTAGCAATGTGTCTGAAGCCTGCATACACTGATGGTATGTACTGATGGTATACACTTAAGGTGGCTTTTTAAAAAGACAAATATAGTTGAAAGTTAGTTACAGAATTTCACTTTACAGAGCCAGGGTGTAGCTCAGTGATAGCATACATTTCCAGCATGTGCAATATTCTGGGTTATATACTTGGGAATGAAGAGGGAGGGAGAGACTGTACTTTAGGCAAAGTGCCAATTAATTCGGTCCTGGGTTTGTTGTTGTTGGGTTTTTTTTCCTTTTCTTTTTAAGATTTAAATTTTTGTTTTTGTTTATGTGTATGAGTGTATTTCCACTGCTCAGGAAAGTGAATTAGCTCCATTTAATCAAGAAGTTCCTGTAGTCTTCTACTGGGAGCAGGCTTCAGGGCTGCCTTAGCGAAGCTGCTGCCGCTCACTGTGGCCAGTGCTGCCTTCTGCTTGCCCACTGGCTGAGTCTGGGCCTTGAATATGATGCTGTTACTCGTAAGTATGTGACACTATTTGGGTTAATGTCAGTGATCCAATGCACAGGAACCAGTGAAGGCAAGAAGGTGCCTCGTTTTCTAGACCTGGAGTTACAGCTACATGAGTTCTGAGATCTGCAAGAACTGCCAGTGCTCTAAATTGCTGAGCTACCATTCCAGCCTGAGCCGCCTCTTTTTAGGAAATGGTATGAAACAGTGTCTGAAAAAAAGTATCTTTCCTAAACCAGGACGACGACAACAAATAACCTTTCAATTTCGTAGAAACCTCAGTTCAGCAATATAAACTATTAATTCTCAAGTGATGAACATTGATAGCACGACCTTGTGGTTTTTATAGGATACTTCTGCCAACCAAAAAATGTTCACCAGTTGTCTCAAGAGACTTATTAACCTTCCTAGAGACCTAGGAAGTGCAAGATGCCACCTGCACAGGGCCTGGCAGGTTCATAAGAGCAATGGCCAGTATTGTCCCAGTTTGGTGCGAGGCATGACAGCATCTCTGTCGTCCTAGAATTCAGGAGCTAGAGGCAGATCATCCTTGATTCCCAAGCCAAGCCTAGCCTTGAACTCCTCATTCTCCTCCTCAACCTTCAACCACAGGGATTACACGAGTATGTTACTACACACAGCTTTATAGTTTGGGTCACAAATGTATCCAAAGGCCCATGTGTTATTAAAGAACTTATCCCCAGGGTGGTGCTACTGGATAATACTGGATAATACTGGATAATGGTAGGATCTTCAAGAGGAAGGGGCTATCTGGGCCAGGTGACACAAGACTCCTGGCTACTCCAGAGCCTGAGACAGAAGGATTTTAAGTTCAAGGCCAGTCTAGACAACTTAGTGAAACCCTGCCTCAAACTAAAATTAGGAAGAGGAGCTAAGGATGTAGCTGAGTGATGGAGCCCTTGCCTAGTAAATGTGAAGCCCTGGGTTTAATCTCCCTATAGCACTCACCGTAAGAGTCAGGGTCTAATGAGACGTCTTTGGATCATGAGGGGTGTGTCCTTGAAGGAAATCCTGGGAACCCTGACCCCTCTCTATTACTTCCTAGCCATGGGTTAGCAGTTGTGCTCTGCCGGGCAGTGGTGGCACACACTTTAATCCCAGCACTTGGGAGGCAGAGGCAGGCGGATTTCTGAGTTCGAGGCCAGCCTGGTCTACAGAGTGAGCTCCAGAACATCCAGGGCTACACAGAGAAACCCTGTCTCGAAAAAACAAAAACAAAACCAAAAACAGTTGTGCTCTGAGGTGCTCTTCACCTTGGCTATCCAATATCCTCAGCAGAGGCCTAAAATCACTGGGTCCTGGAATCATGCACACTGTATCTGCAAGACCAGGAGCCACAAGAAAGCCTTCTTTCTTTCTCAAAAGCCATCTCAGGATCTCAGGTACTATCTACAGCGATGCAGAGTTGACCAGAGTGCTGTCCTTATCTTTTTTTTTTTAACCCACTGGCTTCACTGTACAGTGACTGCTTCTGACTGCTTCTGGGAAAGCTCCTCTGGAGAAAGGAGCAGTGTTACCCGCGTCTGCTCTTGCCTTCCCCAAGCCCACCCCAGTCCATCCGCAGCGTAACATCTACCTCTTGCAGCTGCTCCAAGTTCACCCAGAGGCTTCATTACAAGGCTTCTCTGAACTGAGCTGGTCATGCTCACACTTAAGGCCATTCAATCTTAACTAGCGTTGGCTTTCTTCACTGTCCTAAGCACACATGACTGCTCTACACTCTTGTCTGGGGTGATAAAAGTACTTGTCCTTACCTGCATGCCTCTCATTTTCTGGAACCGTGCAATGGTGTCGCTGAGGGTGTAGACACGGACATGGCCCATGTGCAGCTTGCCAGAAGGGTATGGGAACATGGAGAGCAAGTAGAATTTGGGCTTTAATTTCTAGGAAAGAGTAACAAAGGATGACAGAAAGTGTTTATTACATATTTTCTGGGATCTCTGTATGCAATAATATTTTAGTGCTTTACTCGAGGTAATAATTTAACATTTTTTAAATTCCTTAAAGAAAAAAAACTGTTCTCATTGTGTAAATTCACAAAAATGTATTAAAACCTCCAAGATTCAAAGTCCTGGTTTAAGCTAAAGAATGTCCAAAATAATTCAGAACAATGTGTTAAGGGCTAATTAGCCTAGGTGTTTTCAATTTTTCTCCTTCTTTTCAAAGCTTCTCTCCTAAAGCAGTTTCTATCTAGGTCTTAAAGGACTGTTTTTCCAGACAAGCCTCTAACAGTTAGATCCACATTATTCAAGTAAAAGAGGCTGAATTACTCTGAAATCTCCAAAACTAGAATCCCTTCCCCAGCTCCCCATGACTGCATCCACATGAGATCCAATGCTGACAACTCCAGGTACCAGATGGGTCCTGAAGTCTAACCAGCACACTGTGAGTTTCTCTTTCAACAGAAAGGCTTGAGTGGAAAAAACCATACAGATAACCACAGATCAGAGTCATATGACTCTCCAGCAACAGCAACATGAAAAACATGGGAAATCTACACATCTGACTGTAATGAAGACAGGGCAGGGAGTCCTATGTGGTCACTGCATTGGGTACCCTCAGCCTTCCACTGGCAGGATGTCAAATGCTGCCAAGAGCTCGTGCACATCAAAGGACAAGGGCCCAAAGGAGTGGGTCTAGTCACCCAGCTGATTACTTATGGAAGACTTGACTTTGGTGCTTGTGGAAAGTTCTGCAGTGCTGAGGATAGACCTGAGGACCTCGTGCCTGTCAGATCAGTGCTATTGTCACTGCACTTCATGCACAGCCCCAGGATTATGTGTTAATCATCTTGATATTTATCCCTGCCACCCAAGAGGCCAACAGTATCTCTTAAATGAATGCTTGTTGGCCTACCAAAGACACAACCATCCACCCAGCAGACGTTACAAATCCTGTCCAGGTAACTGGAGGCTCTTCTAACTGAGCCTCAAATTCTGCCACGGGGCATCTGGGGGAGTGACAGATAATGGCTGCTGGTGGTCAGTGAGGGTGGACCATCTACTGCTACACTATTGTTGACCTTGGCCTTCTGGCTCTCCCTTTTTGGTCCCTACTTCTAGAGCTTTAGGAGGCACCAAGGCTTTGCCTAAACACCAAAGTACTGAAGACAAACAGAAAAATTCACACCCCTTCCTGTGCATGTGTCAGGGTTGATGTTTTAAACATCGCTGGCTAGTATTTTCATAACTGATGGTGGACTGAGCCTACTTGTGATAGTTACTACCCACTGATAACCTGGCAGGTCCCAGAATCGCCAAGGGAAGCAAGACTCTGAGCGTGTCAGACAACCTAGATTAACTAAGGTAGGAAGACCCAAGCTAATTGTGAGTGGTACTCAGGTCTGGGACTGGAAAAGAGAGTAAGAATAGTAGCCACGTTCATCTGTCTCTGCTTGCTTCCTGCAATGCAATGTGATCAGCTGCCTTCCTCATGGTAGGCTGTATTCTCTGAAACTGTGAGCCAAATGAACCTTTCCTTATGTTGTTTCTGCCTGGTAATTGATCACAACAACAAGAATAACTAATATTCAACTTTAATTAGGGAAGCAGAACTAGAAATCAAATTGCAGCAAAGGTTTTTGGTTTTGGTTTTTGGATACAGGATGTTGCTATATAGTATGAGATGCTTTCAACAATCCTCCTGCCTCTGTCTCCAGGGTGCTGGGATTTCAGGTGTACGTTGACACATGTTACCATGTCATGCCCAGCTTCTTGCCAAGCTCTTAAATTTCACAGAAGGTTTTAAATCTTTAACAAAACATAAACAACAGCTAACCACCACCACCTCCCATGCCCCCCAAAATGCAAAACACAACTTTTCTTTGTTCCGTCTGTCCTCTAGAAATGACCAAGAAGAATAGGTGAGTAATACATCCAGAAAAAGGATCACTTTTTAAAGATTTCTCAGAATCTGGAGAATACGAAAGCGAAGCAGCCTCTGTACTTCTGTGGCAATGATTTAAATCAGCAGAGCAGCAGGTGGGGAGTGGAGGGTCTCAGGGTGAGCAGGCCCTGAGGTAGGGGCTGCTGCACACTCGGGGCTTCACGGCTTTTAAGACTAGGTTGGGCTGGTGGCTTAGCTCCGTGATATAGTACTTGCCTAGCTTGTGCAAGCTCATGGGGCTTTAGCCCTGGCATTGGGGAAAAGAAAAGCTGAGCGACAGAAATCCTTTCCCCTTGTGAACAAGTTCTTATAAAAGGTACAACAGCTATTTTCTACTGGTTGCAAAATAAAACTGTTTCCTTCTCTGAACTCTTTCTCCTACCTTCAATCTATCGACCCCACAGCTTTTCTCTGGGAATTTTTAGGGCTACGGGGGGAGGGGGGGGGTACCTGTAATCATGTTCTTTTGGAGCTAGGAAAGAAATAAAAATCCTTGACATATATATTTGTGGGTTTGTTTGTGTGTGTGTAGGTGTGTGTGTGTGTGTGTGTGTGTGTGTGTGTGTGTGTGTTTGTTTGTTTTTCTTTCTGAGACTGGGTCTTGCTTTGTAGCCCAGGCTGGCCTAAGGCCTCTTGAGTGCTGGGACTTCAGGCCTATACCACACCTGGTCTATTTCTAGTTTTTGACTTTCAAGTTATTATGTAAAACAATTTTCTTCTATTATAATCACCCTATCTTCTTGTGCTATTTATTATATCATATTAATTAACAATCTTGTCCAAGCATTTTCTACATACAGCTTTCGCAGTAGCCTCTTCTGTTTTGTGTGTTTGTGCAATGAAAAGTAAATTAATGACAACATCAAATAATCATGGACTAGCACAACTAACCTCCAACCCTGAGTTTACAGAGACATACAGAAAAGCAATGCTAGTGAGTCTTCAATATTCACAAACATTTCTGGTTTTGCAGAAATACATTCAGCCTACTGCCTGTCCCTGCCTTGTGCTTTTCTGTGTAAATTAAGTCATTTTCCTCTGTGACAATGAAATGAGTTCCATCATCTGGAGGTGGAAAGAGAAGAAATGACAGGAGTTTGTGTTATAATTGAGTAGGAATCTGCCTGAAAGGGAAATTTTCATAATTACATAAAAGTGCAGGAATTCAAGCCTTTAAGAGAAAGTACAAATGCCAGCGATGGGGAGAGGGTGATTTTTAAAAGCAGGCTCCCCATTTCCATCAGGCTGTGATTTAGAACATGACTTCTGCATCTCTGGGGATTGCTCTCTGAAGCTGTAACAGAATCCACACAGGCAGAGCCTCTATTGCTGACCCTCACTTTGCCATGATTTGTGAGGACTCACTCAGAGAAATCCTCATGCCTTCCCAGGCTCAGTCTATTCTCCACTGATGACCAATGCAGGGAGTTTTCATAAATCAAGGCTCTCAGAGAGTTGGGTTGGTAATTTCCCAGGTAAAGGTAATGCCTACTCTCAAGATTGTTCTGATATTAAATAACTCAACCAATGGAAATGGAACCCAGTACGTGGTAAAGTGCTCACTAAATGGAAGTTGTAGAGTTTTTTGTTTTGGGTTTTTATTGTTGTTTTTTGGGATTTTTTTTTTTAATGGTGGTTTGATGTTGGTAGCAAGATTTGGCTTCTAAAGACTCACTTGGATGGGCTTCAAACATACCTAATATCAATGTGAGGTGAATTCTAAAGCTTCCTATACACCAGTGCTCAGTGAGGTTCTCAGTCTCTGCTAAAATGGCACATGATTTTATCTTCTTTCTACCTACCTACCTACCTTCAGTTTAGAAGTCTTCAGTTTGAAAATTGTCTTAGTTGGGGTTTACTGCTGTGAACAGATACCCAGACCAATGCAAGTCTTATAAAGGACAACATTTAATTGAGGCAGGCTTACAGGTTCAGAGGTTCAGTACATTATTAAGGTGGGAGCATGGCAGCATCCAGGCAGGCATGGCACAGGCAGAGCTGAGAGTTCTACATCTTCATCTGAAGACTGCTAGTGGAAGACTGACTTCCAGACAGCCAGAAAGAGGGTCTTAAAGCCCATACCCACAGTGACGCACCTATTCCAAGAAGGCTACACCTCCTAATAGTGCCACTCCCTGAGCCAAGAATATACAAACCATCACAAAAATGTTCAATCACATTTTTTCTCATTTGATTTTTTCAAAACAAACCTGTAAAATAAACAGTGTAAGGAACTAAGAACCATGGGGTTAAGGGAAAGGGCACGTTTTCTTTTTTAGTGTTCATTTATTTATTTGACACTATATCTCTCTTAATTACAGATCTTCTTTCTAAACAATGCCAAAGTTACTTTCCAGCTGAATATAAACATCTCCCACTTACAGAAGGAATGAGTGTGAGTCCAATAAGAGTCAGGAGACCAGAAAAGGCAAGTCCAATACAGCGTCAGCTGCAGGGAGACTCAGCTTCTTGCCTTGGCCCCACCTAAGGGTTCTACAAATGTCTTTACTATTCCATTGCTGCTATTACAAAGGGAAAGTCAGTTAGTATAAAAGTCTTCTAGTATTTGCTCTGATCCAATTATAATAGGAGGCAGAGAATTTTCTGAAGAAATCAATGGAAGCCAAATGCATCACACAACTACTTTAGGATAGAGGATTGGGACCAGAAGCCAAAATCCACTGATCTACTGAGATGCTGAGGACTGGACCCCAACTTCAGTTCATATCAAAGAACATGCTGGCTGCCCTCCTCAGACCTTAATGCTCAAGTGGCAGGGCAGGTTGCTAGCCAAGTTCACAGCAGAAGGGGTAAATACTACCTCACACAACCTCCTGACAGATCCATAGGCCTCTCCAGTAATCTCACATATGACCTGTTAGATCCATGGGTTCCATCCTACCACACAAGGGTCAAAACCGACCCAGTACCTGCTAGTACTTCTGTTTGGTTGCGTTTTCCCTAATCAAAGCTGTTCTAGAATACTACTATGGGGCTGCCTGTCACACAACCATTATAGTATTAACATGGACACAACTACCACACTGGAAAGTTTTTTTGTGCCCTAACCTTATGTCACCTCCTTTGCTCCTCTCAACCATCCTCCTGGGAACCAAGTGAGTGCTATTATCACCCTCCATTTTAGGTAAGAAAAGGAAAGCACAGAGATACTTAGTTATTTGGCTTAAGGCCACACATCTAATAACTTATCCTAAACCAAGCAGTGTGAGCCCAGAGTCCAAGTCCTTAGCTCCTCTTCTCTACTAATGTGGATTGAATGTACAATGTCCCCATAGGACCATGTGCTTGCACACTTGGCCTCCAGCTGGTGGTGCCATTTGGGAAGGTTGTGGAAGCTTTAGAAGGTAGAGCTTTGCTGAAGTCGAGGTTCTATATAGTTCAGCCCCATTTCCAGTCCACTCTCTGCTCCCTAACTACAGATGCACCAGCCACCTCACATTGTTGACAGTCTGCCAGGCCTTACCTGATGTGCCATGATGGAATTCATCCCCTCAAACTGTAAACCATGAAAACTCTTCCTCCCTTAGGATGCTGCTTATCAGGTGTTTGGCATCTGCCCTCTTAGAATACTCACATCTTCCTCTGAGACTCTGGACGCTTGCTCCTTTATCTGTTGGTGCCACCACTTCTCCACATCCTTCCTTGTCTGCAGTGTGTACTCCTTTGTCCACTTCCCGGTGGCACTGTAGATACTTCTGGAACACCCTGGAATTAGTCTTTCCCACAGGATGACAGGTGGCCTGCTAACTAGCTGCCTTTTCAGAGGAGAGACATAGAAACTCAGCCTCTGACAAGTGGATGCCATTCTTCAGGAGAGAAGACCCTAGAAAAGAGGGCAAAGGAGCATGATATTCACCACCCAGAACCTCTCAAGATTGGTCTTCCTGATCGACACAGCTCAGCATTTACTGCCTGCTCGCATGATTTCTCTTCTTCCTTTGGTAATCATTTCCTAACAGAACATTTTAGAAGTTCTGTAGAATTAGATACAAACTTTTTATTAGAAAATATAAAGGTGGGCTGGAGAGATGATGGCTCAGTGGTTAAGAGTACTGACTTGCTCTTCCAGAGGTCCTGAGCTCAATTCCCAGCAACCACATGGTGACTCAAAACCATCTGTAATGGATCTGATGGTTTTCTTCTGGTGTGTCTGAAGACAACAGTGTACTCACATATTTAAAATAAATAAATCTTTTTTTAAAAAAAGAAAGAAAATATAGCTGGGCAGTGGTGGCGTATGCCTTTAATCCCAGCACTTAGGAGGCAGAGGCAGGTGGATTTCTGAGTTCGAGGCCAGCCTGGCCTACAAAGTAAGTTCCAGGATAGCCAGGGCTATACAGAGAAACCCTGTCTCGAAAAACCAAAAAAAAAAAAAAAAAAAAAAAAAAAAAAAGAAAGAAAGAAAGAAAAAGAAAATATAAAGGTAATTCATGCTGCAAACACCAAATACACAAAACCCTCACAGAAAAAAGGGAGGCCTCCAAAAGGCCAGTTAACACACACCCTTCCAACAGCATAGGAGACAGTGGAATCCCTCCCTCTAATTTATCTAGCATATCAATTGCTATCTCTCTGAACTCCAGAAGAACTCTAAGCACATCTTGACTTAGCTATGCACTCACATACCACAAGGGATCTGAGCGCAGGTCTCCCAGAAGGACTACAAATTCTGAACAAAATTAACATTTTTCATATGTATAGTTGTGTGCATGTGTGTACATGTGTGTTATGAGTTGTACAGACCCTTATAGGCTAAGCCAAGAAATAAACATTACTTAGAAAACTATGTATTCATTTGGTTTTTCGTTTGCCAAATACTTATTGAATGATATTAGGTCTACACACTGTTCCAAGCACTACAAACATAGCCAAGGAGTCCCAGGCTGGGTGTGTAAGACACAGAGCATATGCTTACCAAGTGCCAAGTCCTGGATTCTATCCATAGCAAAGAAAATCCCCTATCAGTTGGGTTTGGATATTCTAAAATAGGTCAATATGACTATATAGGAAATAGAATGAACTACATGAAGCTGGCTATCATCAATTCTATATGGCCAACTTTATATAAGGAAGGCAATTGCATTTCTTTTAGGGCTTAGATTTGTATATTATTAGAACTATCTATGTGAGTCAGGGATTTTATGGTTTTTCTTACTAAGTAAACATTCTGAAACCACAATAAGTCAAAGACTGTTAGCAGAAGGCACCCAGACAGATATTTAACATTTCCTTCCTACATGGCACATAAGGAGAGTATTCTGGACTATTCTTTTTCATAAATAAATAGTAATAGGAAAATAAAATACAAATTGACCTGAACTGCTGTTTGGGACTTGTTCCCCATCATGGTGGGTAAAGTGCCAACGGGCAATCATCAACAGGAGCAACACGAATGCACAGTAACACTTACTGCTGGCCGAACATGGTGCTTTACATTGCACCAGGCTCTCTAACGACTTCTCCTTTGCTTAAACCAATGAACTAAAAACCAGTAAAATAGATCGGAGTATATACAAGAATTTAAAGCTCATGATGAATGCTGGTAAATGGCTCAGCTGGTAAAGGCTCCTGCTACCAAACTTCACAACCCAAGTTTGATCCCTAAGACCACAGGGTGGAGAGGTGTGTCCCATGACCTTTGTACGTGGCCATGGCAGACATGCCTTCAAACAAATAAATAATGCAATTAAACTTCATAAAGAAAAACACATGCAGATCAGAAAGTAATAAGGAACTGTCTCTGTGGCTTAGGTGGCTCAGTGGGCAAAGTGCTTGCTACATAAGCATGAAGATCTACATTCAGATCCCCAGCACCCACATAAAAAGCCCTACATGTATGGTGGCACTGTGCTTCTATCCCCAGCACTGAGGGTGCGGCTTGTGGAAACAAGAAGACCCCTGGAGCTTGTTGACCACCTATGTTAGCCAATTACTGTTTCAGTTTCAGTGAAAAACTAATGTAGAGAGAGAGATAAAAGACATCTAACACTGGGGAGCTGGAAAGATGGCTTATTTTACAAGAGTACTACAGCTCCTACAGAGCACTCCCAGGGCAGCTCAAACAATCTATACCTCCAATTTAAGGGATCTGATGTCTCCTGACCTCCAAGGGTTTCTGCACACATATGATACACAGACATGAACTCAGGCACATACAAAAAGACACATAAAAGAATTAATTAAATAAATATAATTTTTAAACGTCAAACATTGACCTTTGGGCTCCAATGTGTGTACTTATGTATACACATATGTACATCCAAATGAAAACAAAAATAACAGAATATCACTATATAGCCCAGGCTAGCCTCTAATTTTGTTCTTTTGCCTCAGCCTCCTCATGGGATTACATGTGCACCACCACAACTCTGAAAATGATTGATTGCTCAATGTATTTGAGAAAAATTTAAATTAGGGCTCCAACGCAAGCCATAAACTGGCATAAATCCCACTGTTTTGAAGGGATGTGGGAATTTGAGACAGGGTTTCATCTAGCTCAGGCTGTCTTTGAACTAGCATTGCAGACAAAGATGACCTTGAACTCCTGATATCCCTGCTTCTGCCTTCCAAATGTTAGGCTTACAGGCACCACAAACCATCAAACTTAGTTAATAGGAATTTTTTAAAGTACCACAATTAATCGGTCTTACTCCAAAACCATGAAATATCTATATACCAAAAATGTGTAAGTTGGTGGGGTGAAACATGTTGGTAATCACAGCACTAAGGAGGCTGTGACAAGAGGATCTTAAGTCCAAGGCCAGCCTGAGTTACACAGGTACACAGTGAGATCCTGTCTTAAAGAAAAGAAAGAAAAAGTTTGAACAAATTGCTAAAGAGTAAACAATTTGCTGAAGAAAAGTATTTGTTCCAAACTACAATGACAAAAGGTTATACAACTCCATAAAGAGTTCACATATGAGGAAAGAACCCCAAAAACATGTTTAAAATAGGCAAAGATATAAGCATGGAAGTATATCGCAGTGGTAGAACACTTGCTTTGCAAGTCTAAAACTCTGGATTCAATCCACAGCACCAGAAAAGGGGGATTGGTGCCCCAAGTGAGGGATAAGACAGAGGACAAAAGCTAAGAAACATGAAAAAAAAATCAACTTTACAACTAATCAAAGAAATAAATACAATTAAATATCTTGCTTATAGTTTTAATGAAAACAATTATGTGTATACACTATTGGTAGATGCAAATTAAGAACACCTCTGAAGCAATTTGGCAATGTATGTATGCCAGAGGAGTTAAGAAACTGTGATGTCTCACACCTGGAATGCCAGTAGCTTGAGAGGCTGAGGTAGGAGGACTGTCAAGAGTTCCAGTACAACCTGGGCTACCATGAGCTGTAGGGAAGCCTGGGCTATACAGCGAGACTCTGTCTTTAAACAAACAAATAAAGAAGAGGCAGGAAAGATGGCACAGCAGTTAAGAGAGCACACCGCTCTTGTACAGGATCCCCGTTTGGTCCCCAGCACTCACAGTGGGTGACTCACAATGCCTATGATTCCAGCTTCAGGAAGATCTGATGCCTCTGGCCTATATGGGCACCCACACTCACACACACACACAATTAAAAACAAGTCTTAAAACAAAAGCAGATTTGTTAAGAAAATCCAAAGACTAGATATATAAAACAGATGCTCAGCACATCAGTTCAATACCCAGCACCAAAAACAAAATAAAACAAGTAAATACTGTAAATGTGGGGGCTGGAGATATAGCTTAGTGGTAGAGTAATTCCCTGACACTGTTTGAGGCCATTGGTTCCATCCTGAGCAATGCAAAATAAAAAATAAAAATAAACCCCAAACCCTTAGGCATAGGTCCAAGATCACCCTCAGACTCTCCACTAGGGGAAGAGACTAAGAACAAATTGTCTGTGCTCATGCCTATGAATTTACAGAACTTTTAGATTTCAACCATCTTCTGTTCTTTTTTTACTTACTAGGCACAGCTCTGGGCCATTTCAAGTACCTGTCTACTGAAGTCTTAATAGGCATTGCCTCTTCCTGGCATCAAAAGCAGCCATTTTAGCAGAGGTTGGTGTGGATACAAACAAAACGAGTAAGTTAACACACACCTCACCCCAACAAACATGTCTTCTAAAAACACAAATGTCAGCAGACATGTCTTGTAAAATACTAATGTTAAACACACACACACACACACACGCTACTTCTAATTTCCTGCAGGATCTCAGGCAAGTTATTTCGTATCTGGAACTCCACCTTCTCTGTAAGCTGTGAGCCTGTTAAGATCCAGGCGACTTGTGAAGACCTGCGGGTCCTAATTAATACTGTGGGTCCCCCAAAGATGTAGTACTGATGGTCCTTTTCTGGGTCCAAACCCCCAACCCCGAAGAGAAGATCCAGGCACCCGGGGGGAGGTGAGTAGTAGAGGAGAATTCGAATACAAAGCCATGTGAAGATGTGCGTTCTCCGAGCAAGAGTCCGGAGCTGTCAACAGGGTCCATGGCTGAAAGAGCCTATAGACTAGAATCTCGGAGCTTTTCCCATTTTGTCAAACTCCAAGGTCCCGGGACTCCCGAGCCTGTCCGCACCTTCAGCTCCGGGGGCTAAGCGGGGCTTGTCTCTCGTCTTCCTGAGCCCCAGGCGGGGCTTTCTGCGCTCAGGCTCTGTCTGGCCAGCTGCTACCTTCTGCCTCGTTCCCCAAGCATTACACGAGCAAGACCCAGCCAGTCACTCTGGGCGCCGCCATGTTGGCAAAACAACAACTTTATCGAAAGGGGAGGCCGCGGACACAGACAGGAGAGGCGGAGCCAAGAGGGAAAGGCGAGATGCGGGAGAGACAGCGCTGACTCCGCCCCCAAGCTGCTCGCCCAGGGCTGACCCCGCCCAGGCCTCGCCCTCTACGCCTGCTATCGGTACAAATTCTGCTTACCGGATTGTCCCGGTCTTACAATTAGAACAGAAACGAGGGAGATGCTAAAGGATGAAGTGACAGGTGGTTAAAAGAGCTCTGGGGTGGTTCAAGGCCAGGGTTTGAATCTCAGCGTCACAGAAGCTGCTACTGGGCTGGCTTGTCTGACTTTTTGATCCATTATGGGCCTGGTGAGGATTGAAGCACTTTTCATCCATCATATCAGGTGATCTTCTAGCCCCAGGAGGAGAATTACCTAGCCCGGAGTAGAGCGGGGAACAAAATGTACTGACAGGAAAACAAGCTGTCTGACCTCCTTCCTTATGGGGTTAATGTGCCCCATCGCCCAGCACGCACTGCATGGAGCAAGAGCTTCTTGCCTTGTAATAAATCAAGGAATTGCAAAGGAACAATGGTGTAATTACACTCTATCTTTTAAAGGAAGAATCTTTTTAAGGCCACATGTGAGAAGTGTACTGAGATTTGCAAATAGTGCAAAATGGTTGCTATCCAGTAATAGCGGGGGGGTGGGGGGGGAGGGGGGAAACAATGTCTGAGTGCCATCTCTTCCTACAGGGCTAAAATCAATTGTAGCTTCACAGACAATCCATCCCGTCACTGTATGTATAATCTCCATCTTAGTTTCTGTCCTTACATGGGTCAATGCAGTCCATAAGGAGACCAGCAGGGGTGTACACTCCTACAGAATAAAACTTCATTCTGTGTGCCACCCAGGAAACATAGGAAGCTTTTGTCCATTTCCAAGACTTCAACGACGACAACAAAAACAGTCTCCTGATCATTTAAAGCTCAAAACACCAGGTTGTTCTAGACCAGCATCAAACCTCACCTGGAAACCAATTCTGTGCCACCATTGCCCTGATACAGTTCACACTAGGTTTCCACTGCACTGGCTTCCCATCCCCCACCCCCAGAAGTGCCCTCCTTCAATTTCAGCTGACTCTCCCCATACTCTTTCCCCCCACACAACCCCCTCCCATCCTCACCCACCCCCCCAATCCTCCCATAAAATCTAATCTACCTTCCCAGGTCGGTTCCTATGTCTCCCAAGACCCCTCCTCTTTACATAACCTCTCTGTTTCTAGATTGTAGCTTGATTATCATTTACTTAATGGCTAAAATCCTAAAATCCCCTTATAAGTAAATACATACCATATTTATCTTTCAGATTCTGGGTTACATCACTTGGGGTTTTTTTTTTTTTTTCTAGATCCATCCATTTGCTTGCAAATTTCATGATGTCACTTTTTTTTTTTTTTTTTTTTTTTTTACAGCAAATACTCCATTGTGAAAATGCACCACATTTTCTTTATCCATCCTTCTATTGAGGGACATATGGATTGTTTCCAGTTTCTGGCTACTATGAAAAAAACAACAATGAACATGGTTGAGCAAGTATCCTTGAGGTAGGATAGAACATGCTTTGGGTATAAGCCCAAGAGTGGTACGCTGGGTCTTGAGGTAGATGGATTCCCAATTTTCTGAGAAATCAATATATTGATTTCCATAGTAGCTATACAGGTTTGCACTCCCATGATGGAAGAGGGTTCCCTTGTTCCACATTCTGGCCAACATGAACTGTCACTTGTGTTATTGATCTTAGCCGTTCAGACAGGTATAAGAAGGAAGTAGTTTTGATTTAGCATTTCCTTAAGAGTTTCTCAGCCATTTTAGACTACTCTATTGAGAACTCTCTGTTTAGATCTGTACCTCATTCTTGAATTGAATTGTTGGGTTTTTTTGTTTTTGTTTTTCTTTTATTGTTTTTCTGGTTTTTTTGTTTGTTGTTTGTTTGTTTGTTTGTTTTTTGATATCTAGTTTCTTGGGCCCTTTATGTATTTTGGATATTAGTCCTCTATCATATGTGGAGTTGGTAAAAATCTTTTCCAATTCTGTGCCCTCCTCCCAGCCTTGAGCAGGCTGCTCAGACCTGGCTTGCCACAGTGCTAGTCCACCTAGGGTGGAGTCTTCTGACCTGGGTAAAGTCTTTTGACTGCCACGTCTGTGGTTTCCTCAGCTGAGAGGCTGAACCTGTTCTCCTGACACTATCCTGACAAAGCAACAAGATCCTGGCGTGGTAGGGGATGGGTCCCCCCCTTTATAAGCTCAGACTCTTAAGTAAACATTGGCCTTGATCAGAACTTTGTCTTGGCTCGTTATTTCTCTCGCAGCCTTTCCCATCCAAAACCCCATGTTTCCTTTCAGGAACCCGGGAACCTGTGGTCGCTGGTGGCTACAGTCTCCTTTGTTTCACAGAAGCTTTTCAGTTTCATGAGGTCCAATTTATTAATTGTTGATCTAGTGACTGCATTATTGGTGCTCTGTTCAGAAAGCCATCTATTACACCAAGGCATTCAAGGCTATTCCCCACTGTCTTCCCTATCAGGTTCAATGTATCTGGTATTATGCTGAGATCTTTGATCCACTTGGACTTGAGTTTTATACAGAGTGATACATATGGTTATATTTGCATTCTTCTACATGCAGATATCCAGTTTAACTAGCACCATTTGTTGAAGATGCTGTCTTTTTTCCACTGTGTATTTCTGGCTTCTTTATCAAAAAACCAGGTGTCCATAAGTGTATGAATTTATGTCTGGATCTGCAATTTGATTCCATTGATCAACACATCTGTTTATATGCTTTGAAATTGAGAATGGTGGGGCATCCAGCAGTTCTTTTATTGTTCAAGATTGTCTTAGCTATCCTAGGATTATTTTTGTTTGTTTGTTTGTTTTTCTATATGGATTTGAGAATTGTCCTTCCAATGTCTGTAAAGAATTGAGTTGGAATTTGATAGGGATTACATTGAATCTATAGATTGCTTTTGGTAGGATGGCCATTTTTACTATGTTAATCCTACCAATCCTTGAGCATTCGAGATCTTTCCATCTTCTGCTATCATCTTCAATTTCTTTCTCCAAAGAATTGGAAGTTTTTATCATACAAATCTTTTATTTGCTTAGTTAGAGTTACCCCAAGGTATTTTATATTATTTGAGGCTATTGTGAGAGATATTGCTTCCCTGATTTCTTTTCCAATTCATTTATCATATATATATGGAAGAACTACTGACTATTTTTAGGTTAATCTTGTTTCCAGCTACTTTGCTGAAAGTGTTTATCAGCTGTAGGGAGTTTCCTACTGAATTTTTTAGGGTCACTTATGTATACTTTGGGGGAAAAAGTATCTGCAAATAATGATGCTTAGACTTGTTCCTTTCCAAATTGCATCCCCTTAATCTCTTGCAGTTGTTTTATTGCTCTAGTTAAAATTTTGACTGCTGTATTAAAAAGATCTGGAGAGGGTGGACAGCCTTGTCTTGTTTCTGCTTTTAGTGGAATTGCATTGAGTATCTCTCCATTTCATTTGCTGTTGGCTATCAGCTTGCTATACATTGCCTTAATTATGTTTAAGTATGTCCCTTGTATCCCTGATATCTCCAAGACTCTTAACATAAAGGGGTATTAAATTCAATCAAAGGCCTTTTCTGCATCTAATGAGATGATCATGTGGGGTTTTTTTCTTTGTTTATATGGTAGATTACATTTACTGATTTTTGTTTGTTGAACCATCCAATCATCTTTAAGACAAAGCCTACTTGATAATGGTGGATGATGTTTTTGATGTGTTCCTGGATTCAGTTTGCAAGTATTTTATTAAGTATTTTTGCATCTATGTTCATAAGGAAGATTGGTCTGTAAGTCTCTTTCTTTGTTGACTATGTGTCATTTGGATATCAGGATAACTGTGACTTCATAAAATGAAGTTGTCAATGTTCTTCTGTTTCTATTTTGTGGAATAATTTAAGGAGCATTGGCATTAAATCTTCTTTGAAAGTCTGGTATAATTATGCACTAAAACCATCTGGCCCTGGACCTCTTTTGGCTGCAAGCCTTTTAATGTCTGCTTCACTAGAGTTATAGGTCTATTTAAATTGTTTATTGGATCTTGCTTTAACTTAGGTAAGTGGTACCTATCAAGAAAAGTATCCACTTCTTTTATATTTTCCAATTTGGTATAGTACAGGTTTTTAAATTAGATATAATTCTCTGCATCTCCTCTGTGTCTGTTTTTATGTCCCCTTTTCATTTCTGATTTTATTAATTAGGATATTCTTTTTTCTGTTTTGTAGTTAGTTAGGATAAGGATTTGTCTATCCTTGTTGATTTTCTCAAAGAACCAACTCTTCCTTTCATTGATTCTTTGTACTGTTCCCTTTGTTTCTATTTTATTCATTTCAGCCCTCAGTTCTTTCCATTTACTCTTTTGGGTGTGCTGTTAAGTTGCTAGTATGAGATCTCTCCAACCTTTTTATGTAGGCACTTAGTGCTATGAACGTCCCTTTTAACACTGCTTTCATTGTGTCCCATAAATTTGTGTATTTTGTGCCTTCATTTTCACCGAATTCTAGAAAGTCTTTAGTTTCTTTAGTTCTGTCTTGACCCACTTTTCATTCAGTAGAGAGTTGTCCAGTTTCACAAGTTTTTAAGCTTTCTGTTGTTTCTGCTGTTGATGATATCCAGCTTTAATTCATGGTGGTCTGATAAAATGCAGGGAGTTGTTTTAATTTTCTTGTATCTGTTGAAACTTGCTTTGTGTCTGAAATGTGGTCAGTTTTATAGAATGTTCCATGAGATGCTGAGTGTTTGAGTGAAAAGTTCTGTAAATAACTGTTAGGTCCAGTATTTCTCCGTTTGGTTTTAGCCTGGAAGACCTGTTCATTGGTGAGAATAGGGTATTGAAGTTTCTTACTATGATTGTGTAAGGGTCAATATGTGATTTAAGCTGTAGTAGTATTTCTTTTACATCCTGGGGTACTCTTGTGTTTGGGGGATAAATGTTAAGAATTGAAATGTTATCTTAGTAGATTTTTCCTTTTGTAAGTATATAGTACCCTTCCCTGTATCTTTTGATTAGTTTTGGTTTGAAGTCTGTTTTGTTAGCTATTAAAATAGCTACATCAGCTTGCTTCTTAAGTCCATTTACTTGGAAAATTTTTATCTACTCTTTACTCTGAGGCAACGTCTATCTTTGATCTTGAAGTATATTTTTTAATGCAGCAGAGGATGGATCTTATTTTAACATCTATTTTGCTAGTCTGTATCATTTTACAGGAGAATTGAGGTCATTGATATTGAGAGATAGCAATGAACAATGACTATTGAATTCTGTTATTTTTGTGGTGGTGGCTGTTTTTTAGTGTGTGTCTTCTTTTGATTTTTGCTACTGTGAGATTATTTCATGGGTATAATTAACCTACTTAGGATTTGAGTTTTCCTTCTAGCACCTTCTGTAGGGCTGGATTTGTAGACAGATCTTGTTTAAATTTGACTTTATTATGAGCTATCTTATTTTCTCCATCTATGGTAATTGAAAGTTTTGCTGGGTGTAGTAGTCTGGTGTGATCTCTTAGAGTCTGCAGCACATCTGTCCAAGCCTTTCTGGCTTTTAGAGTATCCATTGAGAAGTAAGGTGTAATTCTAATAAACCTGCTTTATATGATGGGGTTTTCCCCTTGCAGTTTGCAATATTCTTTCTTTGTTCTATATGTGCTTTGCTTATTGTGTGCTGAGGAGACTTTCTTTTCTGGTCCAATCTATTTGGTGCTCTGTATGCTTCTCATATCTTTATAGGTAACTCCTTTAGATTAGAAAATTTTTCTTCTATGATTTTGTTGAAAACATTTTCTGGGCCTTCTTTTAGGGTGGGGGGTTCGAGACAGGCTTTCTCTGTGTAGCCCTGGCTGTCCTGGATCTCACTCTGTAGACCAGGCTGGCCTCAAACTCAGAAATCCACCTGCCTCTGCCTCCCAAGTGCTGGGATTAAAGGCGTGTGCCACCACCGCCCAGTTTCATTTTCTGGGCCTTTGAGTTGGGTTTCTTCTCCTTCCTCTATAGCTATTATTCCTAGGTTTGGTCTTCTCATGGTGTCCCAGATTTCCTGGAGGTTTTTTGTCGGGGGTCTTTTCAGATTTTACACTTAATTTGATTGATGTATCCATTTCTTCAAATGTATCTTCAATGCATGAGATTCTCTCTTCTATCTCTTGTATTCTGTTGGTGAAGCTTGCTTCTGTGGTTCCTGTTCAAATTCCTAAATATTTTTTTCCAGATTTCTCTCAGTTTGGGTTGTCTTTATTGATTCTATTTCCAATTTTAGATTTTGAACAGTTTTATTTCCTTTTACTGTTTAATTGTGTTTTCCTGTATTTCTTTAAGGGATTTATTCATTTCCTCTTTAAAGACCTCTATCATACTCATAAAGGCTGTTTTAGGGTCTTTTTCTTGTGCTTCAGCTATGTTGGAGTATTCAGAGCCTGCTGTGGTAGGATAGCTGGGCTCTAGTAGAGACATATTGCCCTGGGTGGTTTTGATTTTTTTTTTTTTATGCTAGTGTCTAGGAGTCTGGGTTTGGGATGATTATAGGTCTAGGTGCTGCCTTACGATCTGTCTTTGTTGGGTGAGTGTTTTGTTCCTTGGTTTCTGTTTCCTCTCTGGATTTTGGAGAGTGTGGTGGCTAAGTATTGTCTGTTTTCCTGGCTTGTTCAGCTGGTTGGCACAGGAAACGTTGGTGCTGGAGGCTGGGGTACTGAGATAAGTTGGTGAAAGGAAGTGTGGAAGAAAAGGTCTTTGTGATCCTATGGGGATGGGGTCAGAGAGGAAGGAGAGACCACAGCAACATTCTAGCTGCAGAGCTGGGGATGAAACTAAGACGACTGGATCCTGGGAGCAGAAGGAGAGGTGTGGGTCTGCCTTCAACCTACTTGTTGTTTTGAAAGGAGAGGCCCTTGGGTTAGCAGGGGGTGCCTTCTGGAGTTGAAGTCTGGAACAAAGCAACAAGTAACAGGATAAAGGTTGGGAGAGAATGGTTTGTGGGATCCACAGGAGATGTGGGCAAGGATGAGAGAAGGCTGCAGTTAGTGGTCTGCTGCAGTGCTAGGGAGAAGACTAGGGGATTGGCTCTGGGGGAACAAAATGAGAGAGGAGGAGGTCTCTAGGCAGCCTACCTTGAACCCATCTCTCTTAATGTGCATCCATATGTAACCACCAGAGTGCCTTTCCCCACATACATGGACATATAACCTCCATCCTTATTCTGGTTCAAAATCTCTCTGTCCTCTTATTTGGTAAAGTTAACATTGACATTTTTAGAAGATTATTTCAAGTGGAATTTTCCTAAAAGTCATTTGCTTTTCTGAAAAGTAACTATTTTTACATCAAAGACAGTAGCATGAAAGTAAATCCTTTCACTTTTAAAGATCATGCTGCCGAGATGCATCATTAAATAAAAGAGACAAGTTGCGTGCAGTGTAGAGTGTGTTATATCTTTTCTTCTTTTTCTTTCCTCCCCCTCCTCCTCTTCCTCCTCTTCTTTCTCTTCCTCTTCCTCCTCCTCCTCCTCTTCCTCCTCCTCTTCCTCTTCCTCCTCCTCCTCCTCCTGCTCTTCCTTCTTTTGAAAAGGAAGTCTGGCACTATAATATATGCTTGTATTTTAAATACATCTGACACTGAGGCAGGAGGATTACTAAGTCGGGAGTGGTGGTACGTGTCAGGAATTCCAAATACTTGGGAAGCTGAGGCAGGAGGACAACACATTCAAGGCTGCCTGACAACTTAATGAGCCCCTATCTCAGAATAAAAAGTAAAAAGATGTCTGGGATAAAGTCTTTGCTTTTCTCCCATGGTTGAAATGGTAAACTGTATGCATATGCATATTTATCAAAAATTAGAAAACAAAAGAGCTTCCCTCTCCAGCCTCCATAGGAAATGATTCCCCATGGCCAAACAAAAACTAGAGAAAGCCATTAGTCTTCTCTAAGCCTTGATGTTGGTTCCGACAGTCCCAGGCCAGGTGGAGTCATTCACGTCAAAGTTCTGTGTCACCAAACTGAAGGAAGAGTTGACCTGAGAGCTCAGGATTAGAGAGAGAATTAGCAGCTTTCCCAACAGACCCAGGGAAAATGAGCTGATAATAAAGTCCCTTCCGTCTGTTAACCTTCACACAAAAGAAGCAACCTGGAATATCCCAGTGTTAACTAATCCATTATTTCCTTGTGCTGTTCTGACTCCTGCTCCTGCCTTGCAAGGAAAAAAGTTTGGAAATGACTAACTTCCTTTTGTTCTTGTTTCTCTCCTCTTTTGTCTAGGTCTACAAACCAACCCCTTTCCTGTTCTGCTTGTTATCAAAATCTTGATTCAACACAGTATCTCATTTCCCTGCATTCCATGAAAATTAGGAAATGAAAATTAATAAGGGAACTAGATTTACTGCTTGGCCAGAAGCAGGTTGCTACTAATTTCTCCCCACCAGGCCTGAGGAGAGTGTACAGAAATCCATGGGACAACAGCCAGAAGATACATAGACGGAATTGTGAGATAGTTGTCTCAAAGGGAATAAGAATGGTTTATTCTGGAGCCAAATATGAATGGTCACGCCAAAGAACACAGATTCAGGTTATCCTCAAAATCGCATTCCAACACAGTAACAATTATGAAGTTTCTATAGCAACAGAACAAGGAAAGTGATAAACCAAGTGTCATGAAAGATAACGCAGCAAGTGGAGGTACCTTTGGTGGAGCCATGCCAAGGTATACCACTGAGAAATTATGTCAGGCAACAGATCTAGTTTTAAAGTCATTTACTGGGGAAGGGTAGAGGAGTGAGGACCTGGGGGAAGGATAGAGGCAGGATAAGTGGACATGTTGACAGACAGACAGGGAACAGAGAGTCATGAGAGCAGAGGGAGAAAGGGGGAAGAGCACACAGAAAACAGAGAGAGAGAGAGAGAGAGAGAGAGAGAGAGAGAGAGAGAGAGAGCTGAGGTAGTGTGCAGTTTTTTTTATTCAATGCCCACACCTAGCACACCTGGCAGCTGCAGCAGGTCTTGATATAAGCAGAGAGCAGGTCGGTGGAACTGCCTGCACACTAACATCAAGACAATTTTGAAACACATCAGAAGAAACATCAGGAGAGTGGGTTACAGTAAAATTCGGAAATCTGCTATAGGCCTCAGATGTTATCTGACGACTAGGATAATATACCCCTGCACATATAGTAAGACTTGTCCCTGTATTATCAATTGTTAATTGTTGGGCCAGCTGCACCAGGCTATGTAAATGTTTGTCACTTCCTCACCTGCCCCAAAAGAAAGGCAAGTTGCCATGGAGTAGGTTGGATAGGCCCCAAATCCAACTGGATGAGTAAGGAGTGTGACATTTTGCATAATAAAGAGCTGACAACTGGAGCTGGGGCAGAAGACAGACACAGGAGACAGAAGGGAGAACAGAGCAAGACAGGGAGGTAGAGCAGTGAGTGAGAACCACGTGGAGAGACTCAATTGCAGGTTACATTAAGGGCTAGCTGAGGGACTGCACCAGAAAACAAGCAACAGCCTTATATTACACAAATATCTTTGTGTCTTTATTATAAACCCCAAGCAGGAGCCTGAGAGCCCTGCAATAGCTGACAACTGGACTTTGGTAGTGAGGGGCCTGTTTGTACATTCCCAAAGGATTTGGCCTGAAAGTCACAAGGATGTTAGGTCACACATAAACATCAGCAGTCAATGGCTATTTCAGGGGCTTAGGCGGCCCAGGATAATTTGTCTCCCAACCTATATATTCTAGCTCCCCATAGTCATTTAGTCACACTCATAGAATATTTTAAGTAGGTATGGCTTTTGGAGGGATCTGCTTTACCCCTCAGAGTATCCAGGAATCACTGCATACCTGGCTGGACTGGAAGGAATGAAGCTCAGGTGTGTGGGTGGATTAGGCAGTATACAGTTGGTGTGAGTGAGAGAAAAACAGCTTTTACTGTAGATGGTTTTCAGCAAAACAGCTCTCTATATTGGGGAAAATGAGAGCTATATAAACCTTGGGGAGTGGGTAGGGGCTTTTAGGGTGAATGTATATCATTGACTGAGGCCCAGATGCTAGGAATGTTTCATTTGCATGAAGAAGAATTCTAGGTGCTAGCTAAATTTGTCCTTATAAGGACAGAGAATGCTTAACCTGAAACCTGACCACCAGCCTACATGACCACCTCAAAGACAGCACCGTTCCACCAATCATATTGTGCCTAGTTGCTGATGCTCTTTTCTGCCCCTGGAAACCATATAAAAACCCGATGAACAGGCCGCTGGGGGTCTCTGCCTCTCCTTCGGATCTGGGATGACCCCAGTGCACTGGAACAATAAATTCCTCTTGCTTTCTGCATCGATTCCGGCTCTATGGGATTCACTCAGGGGTGTCCCCCGTAAGCTAAGGCTCACTAGAGTCTTCCAGGAGCACAGAGGAAGCAGCCCTACTCTGTCCTGTTTGTATCAGGATGAGATTTTTGAGTTTGGACACATTTCAACCTCACTCTTGCTCCAGATACCATGCCCCTCCTCCCATGTCATATGGCTTTCTGGATCCACATCACCCCCTTTTTGTTTTAATAAAGGGGAATCATAGTCACCAGCCTCTATGCTGGGAACAGTATTGAACCAGAACCTGATTGGCCCCTGTAAAAGGGTGGAAACCTATAGAATTGTGGGTCTCCCTACACTCGTGGATCTTTGGCCTATTTAGCCCACAAGGACAAAAGGAGCAGAGATGTCCAGCAGGGGTTTGGAAGCCCTGTGAGATCAAATGGTGAATGACCACATCAGAACCAGCTATCAGGAGGCAGATCAAATTTACTTAGGGTGATTCAAGACTTATAAAGTGTTGGAGGACTGAGAGTAGGGACATGCAGGATGGACAAAGGTCATAGGCTGGGGGCTTAGGGTACCTGGAGTGCTTCATTAGCATGGGGAAGCATTCAGGAATCTCAGGTACTGGCTGAACAGGTTTTATCAAAAGAAAGGAAATTGATCTTGTAGTCTAATTTAGGCTTCATTACATTCCTCAGGTAAGAGGCTTGTGTGGGGCTTAGAATTACCCAGACAAGGTCAGAGAAGGAGAACTCCCACTAATGAAGGGAGTCTCTCATATAGCCTAGAGGCTATCTGCTCATGGTGGACTTTGACCTTAATTAGCAGAGTTTATAAGAGCAGAGAGAAAAGTAGATTGACATCTAATTTGACAAAGGATTTTGTCGCGCCTGCTCTCGACCAGCAAGAACGATGCGACCACCAGTCCTTCTAACAGCAGTTTATTCAGTCCTGATTCTTCTTGTTTATATCTCCCCCGAACCCTGGGCCTCTCACTCCTTTTATACTCTCTCTCATCCACGCACCGCAGGCCACGCCACCTCACCAGTCACGAGGCTTCAGCTAATCAGGGCAGCAGGGGCAAATCTCCACCAAATTGGATTCATCTGTATCCTGGTACACCTGCGCAGCACTCAAAATGTTTGTGTCTTATATGAGGAAGTCAGGTGCAAGTCATATGACTTAGCTGCAGTCCCTGGCGCCTTTGGGACTGCCGCCACACCCGCTCCTCACAGGATTTGATAATCAAAAAAAAGCAAATTAATAGCATATACATTGCCTGAAAAAAGATTAAAGGGCCTATTGGCTTCTTTTAGAGCTGAATAGCATATAGTTCCTAACACTGGGGGGGAGCCATGGGGCAATTTTTTAATAGAATAATGGGGGATCCATCCTCAGGGGAGTGGTATATTATTGCCACAGTGCTCCTCTTTCTCTCATCACTAAATATGGAGGGAGCCCTGGTGATGGGCTTCTGGGGACATCAGCTCACATAGTAAACAGGTCTTTTCCTCACTAGGAGGGAAGACTGACTGGGCTTCAGGTTGTCTCCATTGTCTTTGGTGTGCATGATATTGGGAGGAGAGGTCTTGTTCCATGGCACTCCTGTGGGGAAAACTTTATAGAATTGGTTCACTCCTTCTACCTTTATATGGGTTTTGAAGCTCAAATTCAGGTCATCTTTCCAGTCCCTGGTATAGTAATTTTCATCCAAGGAAGTTTTCTTTAGAAAATTAGATTATCGTGGAGTTTAGGAGAGGCACTGTACAGGTTTATGGATTAGAAAAGAATGCTGACAGCTGGAAACATAGGTCAGGAAAAGTCAAAGGAATTCTCACTAAGCATAGACCACAAAGAGGTCAAGACATGTTTTGAGGGTAACCGTGGAGCATCTGGCATGCTTATCAGATTTTCTCAGAAAAAGGAGTAGAGTTCTTTGAGGTGCTTTGATCAGCACTGTTAAAATTCATGACTCACCCACTGAGAGGCTTAAACCAGAGCCAAGGTTCTTTTGACTCAAGGGTCAGTCCTTTTTCAAAATTCATAGAATTACCACCTTTTCCTTATCATAAGAGGCCTCCACACAATAGAAATGGGGGGAGTCTCTTTTTCTTCCAGTGTTTCTTTTTAAGATATTTGATCACTTTACTCTTCCCACCCATATCACCTCACTTTGTACCATCCTTTCGACTCTGCTGTGATATTCATTCAAACAGTTCCATGAATACCATAGCATCCAGGTTTTGTGGCAGGGGTTAGGCACACAGTGATAACTGGACAGACTCCTCTAGACAGTCTCCACCCAGCCCTCTCAGTTCCTTTCTTACCTGGGTATTCCTGCCTCTTACTCTCTCTCTCTCTCTGCCTCTCTCTCTCTCTGTCTCTCTCTCTCTCTCTCTCTCTCTCTGTCTCTCTCTCTCTGTCTCTCTCTCTCTCTGTCTCTGTCTCTCTCTCTCTCTGTCTCTCTCTCTGTCTCTCTCTCTCTCTGTCTCTCTCTCTCTCTCTCTGTCTCTCTCTCTCTCTCTCTGTCTCTCTCTCTGTCTCTCTCTCTCTCTGTCTCTCTCTCTCTCTGTCTCTCTCTCTCTGTCTCTCTCTCTCTGTCTCTCTCTCTGTCTCTCTCTGTCTCTCTCTCTCTCTGTCTCTCTCTCTCTCTCTCTGTCTCTGTCTCTCTCTCTCTCTCTGTCTCTCTCTCTCTCTGTCTCTGTCTCTCTCTCTGTCTCTCTCTCTCTCTGTCTCTCTCTCTCTGTCTCTCTCTCTCTCTGTCTCTCTCTCTCTCTCTCTGTCTCTGTCTCTCTCTCTCTCTCTGTCTCTCTCTCTGTCTCTCTCTCTCTCTCTCTCTCTCTCTGTCTCTTGTCTCTGTTGTCTTCCTTATTATGGAGCGTGGTCTTCTCCCTGTCTCCCTCCCTCCTCCCCACCCCAACCTAGAACCAGAATGGGAAACTTGCTAAGATTGCCATGAAAGGGCTTGTGAGATCAAGTTCTGCCTGAAACCCACATTACTCCTTGTGTTCCCATGCACAGGAGCTAATATGGACTCTTATTTAAGCCTCATCTTAAGTTGTCTGTTCATAAAATCATCTTCTATTCTCTCATACTCAACTGAAATAAACTCTACCCTTTCCCATCTTTCCACATTAAAGTCATGTTGTCTGTTCTCTCAAGTATCTTCCATTTTCCTTCACAGCACTGGGTACCTGTTAAAATATTCCAGTCTAGGATTCAGTCCAGTTCTTTCTCTCTCCCAATTCTTCCAACAGCCTCTAGTCTTTATTACTATTATATTTAGTATTTGTATCAGGGGGTGTTCTGCTATGGGTTATGTGTGTTTGTCAGAGGACAACTTTTGGGAGTTAGTTTTTTCTTTCTACCATGTGTGTTCTAGAAGTCAAACTCAGGTTGTCAGATTTGGCAACAACAGCTTTAATCCATTTTACTGGCCTTTGTTCTATATTTTTGAGACAGATACTCACCTTGTACCCCAGAAATATATCACATCATGTGTTCTTTTGCATAGATAATGTGAAATTGATTCCTGCTAATCACAGATTCTTCATTTGTGACTATTTGTTAAAGATATGTGTGACTCCAAAATTGATAGTATGGAGAAGAATTTAATCCAGCAACATGGCTACTCTGGCATGGAATCACATCCAAAGATCTTTCAGATCTGTGTGATTTGTCTGGAATGACACGCCTTTAATCCAAACAATGATGTCTAACTGAGGGGCAGACAAAGTGACAAATCAAAGAAAGATTTGACAGAATGAGTCAGAGATAGGATATGCCCAACTTTCATAAGGACAGAGAGAAAAGATAGGGAGAGAGAGAGAGAGAGAGAGAGAGAGAGAGAGAGAGAGAGGAGAGTTTTGTTTTACTGGGACAATTTTACAGAGACAGGGAAGGTAAAGACAGAATGGGCCAGAGAATGAGAAGATTAGAACAGATTGCCAGTTAGTTTGAGGCCAAGCAGAGCAATTCAGTCAGAAACCAAGAGAAGCCAGTTTAAATCAGTCAGCCAGACAGAGTTCAGAAAGAGAAAGGGTGAGCTTATTCAGCAGTAAGCCTCCAAGATGACAATTGCATTTGGTGAATAAAAGTTTACATTTACAATAATATTCATATTTCTTTTGAGGTTACTTATAGACATGCACAAAAAGATAGCAAAAAGAAAAGAAAAACCTACATACCCTTCAGATTCACACTCTCAATTGAAATGCTATCAGCCCAACAGCTAAAGATCCTGTGGGTACACCTTGGACTTAGACCATCTGGTTCTACCCACTAGCCCAATACCAGGCCTGCTTGGTGGCTGATCAAAAATGGACATCCGCACCTGAGTGACCCCAGTCATGCCATGTACCCAACTCTTGAACAGCACACTGGGTTCCCAGCAGCTCTCAAACACGGAGGTGAATATCCTGAGTCCTCTCAACAGCAAGCCACTGAATTATAGGGGAGGTTTAGCTGAAGGAGTAGTTGAACCTTTCAAGAGCAACCAAGCCATGGAGAAGGGATGTAAAAATGGATGATATGAGAGAGTGAAGATATGACTAAAGAAGAGTAAAAGGATATGAGGAGTTACAGAAGAGAACACAGAGGCACAGGTCAGCAGAAGTGTTCCAGAGAGATACCAACTCATAGGACCAAGGTCTCAGACAACAGGCTGAGAGCTGTAACACTGGCTGCTTCCAAGGGCTTAGGCTCTTAATACTCAAGTACTTAACACTTGCAAGATTAAGAGTCTCCTCGTCCCAGGCCCGCATGAGGATTCTAACACTTGTAGAGACAGTTCCTGTTATACCTGAGACCTGCCATAATTTCTTGTTAGTAGAATAAGTGGACCATCAGCCATCTGATTGGTGACAGTGTAGTTACCACCATCATTTTGCAGAAATCAGGACACTTTGAGGAAACTGGAACACTGAGAGTCTATGAATATTGTTCAAGCATGCTGTCTTATACAGAGTTCCTATAGCTATGATAAAACATCATGACCAAAAGCAAATTGAAGAGGAAATGGGTTTATTTGGTTTATACTTACACATCAATTTCATCATTGAAGAAAGTCAAGCCAGGGAACTCAGACAAGGCAGGAACCGGGAGGCAGGAACCGGGAGGCAGGAACCGGGAGGCAGGAACCGGGAGGCAGGAACCGGGAGGCAGGAACCGGGAGGCAGGAACCGGGAGGCAGGAACCGGGAGGCAGGAAGTAAAGCAGGAACCGGGAGGCAGGAACCGGGAGGCAGGAACCGGGAGGCAGGAACCGGGAGGCAGGAACCGGGAGGCAGGAACCGGGAGGCAGGAACCGGGAGGCAGGAACCGGGAGGCAGGAACCGGGAGGCAGGAAGTAAAGCAGGAACCGGGAGGCAGGAACCGGGAGGCAGGAACCGGGAGGCAGGAACCGGGAGGCAGGAACCGGGAGGCAGGAACCGGGAGGCAGGAACCGGGAGGCAGGAACCGGGAGGCAGGAAGTAAAGCAGGAACCGGGAGGCAGGAACCGGGAGGCAGGAACCGGGAGGCAGGAACCGGGAGGCAGGAACCGGGAGGCAGGAACCGGGAGGCAGGAACCGGGAGGCAGGAACCGGGAGGCAGGAACCGGGAGGCAGGAAGTAAAGCAGAAGCCAAGAAGATGCTGCTTGCTGGCTTGTTCCCCCAAGGCTTGCTCAGCCTGCTTCTTCCTTCTGTCCCTCCCTCTCTCTTCCTCCCTTCTGTCCTTCCTTCCTTCCTTCAACTTTGTTTAATATTTATTTTATTTTATATATATGCTTGTCTGGCATGTACATATGTGCACCACATGTATGCCTGGTGCCAGTAAAAGCCAAAAGAAGGCATTACTCCTCTGGAACTGCAGATACAGATGGCTTTGAGCCACCATGTGAGTACTGGGAATTGACCCTGGGTCTGCTGCAAGAAAGAGCAACAAATGCTCTAAACCACTGAGCCATCTCTCCAGCCCCAACTTAGCCTGCTTTCTTATATACCCCAGGACAACTTTCCCCAGAGTGGAACCAACCACAATGGGTTAAGCCCTTCCACACCAATCACTATTAAGAAAATGCACCGCAAGCTTGCTCATGGGCCTTTTTTTTTTTTTAAGTTTTATTTATTTTATTTATATGAGTGAACTATAGCTGTCTTCAGACACACCAGAAGAGGGCATCAGATGCCATTACAGATGGTTGTGGGCCACCATGTGGTTGCTGGGAATTGAACTCAAGACCTTTGGAAGAGTGGTCAGTGCTCTTAATCTCTAAACCATCACAGCAGTCCACGGGTTGGTCTTGTTGAAGTCATTTTCTTAATTGAGGTCCTCACTTTCCAAATGACTCTAGTTTGTGTCAAGTTGACATAAAACTAGCCAGTACAGCAACACAGTTGTGAAATGTTTCAATGTTATGTGGCTCCAGAGTCTAAGTTCTTTCCTACTAATGCCAGACTGCCTCTCTTTGTGCTTGCTGCACAAATTTACTTCATGGAAGTGAGTTAAGTGTCTGAAAAAGCTATAAGTGTGTCGCCTAGTCATCACCCCCACATAACCAGCTGTCCTCTCCACAAGCAAAAGGTGAAAGGGGTGTTGGTTGCCTACTCTGAAGGTCATTGCTGTGGTCTCTGCACAGTGAGCCTCAGCGGCTTTCCCTTTATAGTCCTTGTTTGTTTGTTTGTTTGTTTGTTTTGTTTTGTTTTTTTGAGACAGGGTTTCTCTGTGTAGCCCTGGCTGTCCTGAAACTCATTCTGTAGACCAGGCTGGCCTCAAACTCAGAAATCCTCCTGCCTCTGCCTCCCAAGTGCTGGGATAAAAGGCGTGCACCACCACTGCCCAGCCCCTTTATAGTCCTTGATTCATGTGAGTACCAATAAAGCTTTAAATTGTTCTTCTTCCTTTCTTTCTTCCTTCTTCTTTTTTCCCTTCCTTCCTTCCTTCCTTCCTTCCTTCCTTCCTTTCTTTTTTCTTTCTTTCTTTCTTTCTTTCTTTCTTTCTTTCTTTCTTTCTTTTCTTTCTTTCGTTCATTCTTTCTCTCTGTATATTTGTGGGTCTATGTGAGTGTACACAAACAGCTCAGAAGCCAGAAGAGGGTGCTAGATCCCTTGTAGTGGTTCTCAACCTTCCTAATGCTACAACCCTTTAGTACAGTTTCTCATGTTGTGGTGACCCCCCCCCAACCACAAAATTATTTTCATTGCTACTTCATAACTGTAATTTGCTGCTGTTATAAATTGTAATGAAAATATCTGATATGTAGGATATCTGATATATGACCCCTGTGAAAAGGGGTCATGGCCCACAGGTTGAGAGCCACTGCCTTAGAGTGGCAGGTGTCTATGAGAAGGTTGGCTTGGGTGCTGGGATCTCAACTCTGGTCCTCAGGACTGAGCAACAAATGCTCTTGATTGCTGCGCTATCCTGCCAGCCCCAATAAAGTTTTAGTTAATAATGATTCAGCATCAACACACACACACACACACACACACACACACACACACACACCACACCACACACACACACACACACACACACACACACACACACACACACGACATCACTTTTCACTGTTACCTTCGCTCCTCCAGGAAAGGCTTGGGAATAGGATGGGCCATGTAGTAGTTACTTTTCTATTGCTGTAATAAAACACAATGACCAGGCAACTTATAGAAGGAAGGGTTAACTTATGGCTTACAATTTCAGAAAGACAAGAGTCCATCATTGTTGGCATTCTGTCTGGACTCCACCCCCACAGTTACCTGGCAACATCTAGGTAGGCCTGGCCCACAGTAAAAGGAGCTGCTTGCCCCTTCTCTCTCTCTTACTCTCTTACTCCTGCTTCTCTCCCTTGCCTCTTGCCCCCTTGTTCCCCTTCTCTCCCCTTCCTTCCTCTCTCCACGTTGTCATAGCCAGCCTCTACTTCTCTACTCTCTCCCTTTCTCTGTCTTTCTCTGCCTCTACTACCCTCTTAACTCCCTTCCCCATTCCCTGAATAAATTCTATTCTATACTATACTGTCTTGTGGCTGGTCCCTCAGGGGGAAGGGATGCTTTGGCACGGGCCCACCGAGGCAACCCCTTCCCCCACACCTAACCACACCCCCATAGAACATATTCTTATACCCCTTTATCTTTTTATAATCACAACAGTCGTCATCACTTCAGGAAAGCAAGTATGGTGGCAAGAATAGCTGGGAACGCTAACCTCAATCAGGAAACAGAGAATTCAGAATGGTGCAAGTCTTTGAGCTCTTAAAAACCCACCCCCACTGACATACCTCCTCCAGCAAGGCCACACTTCCCAAACCTACCCAAACAGGGCCACCAACTGGAGACCAAGCATTCAAATACCTGACCCTAAGGAGTCCATTCTCATTCAAACTACCATTGGCCATTTTCCACATTAGTACTTGCTGACCTGTGGGCTAAGCCTGTCATTCATTGGCCAAAAACTCAGGATCACCTCCTTTGAAAGGAGATAGGCTGGGGGCTTTTCTGGAAGTTGTTACCAAACACCTGGGCTTTGAGCATCCTGGAGTGAGAGTCTTATTTTCCTAAGAGCCCAATAGTGCAAAGGATTCATTACCAAACATCATCTCCTTAATTAACTTTCAAAACGTCGTATTTTTTCCTCCCAAAGCCTTATGATTCTCAAGTGCACATGAAAATATCCCACTTGGAATGACTCATACCACAATTATACTTTGACACAGAGACAGACCTTGGGATTAAGTTTTTAATCTGTTCATTAAAAGAGAAGGGAAAAATCCATTCAAGTGCTGCAAATCTCCTTAGGCCTATGATTGCTTCTAGAAAGAGATAATCTTATTTGAAGAAAGACTGAATTTATAAATTGTATTAGCTACAATTAACCTAAAGATATTTACAATTTGTTATTATCAGGAGAAGAAGAGGCTGTGGACAACACACATTTATTTCCAAGTACCTTAAATGTATGTTGCTCATATTTTGATAATTATATGAAATTTATCCACAATTTTAATGAACAAACTTAATTGAGCACCTGTATATCTACATTTCTGCCATTAATCAGGTATTTAGTCATACCATGTTTCAGGATTACTTGTATTTTTATTAATTTATTATGGCATAGTGTCAAAGACCAGCTTTGACACCAAAGGTAAACCGAGGTAGGACATAGAGTCAGCAGACCAAAATCTGGTAGCTCCTGGCAATTTGTTTCTCTTTTGCTCTTCTGGAGCCAGAACTGATGGCTTCTGGCAATTAACTCTCTTTTACTATTCTGGGGCCAGAGCTGATGGCTTCTGGTAATTGACTCTTGCTCATAGCAGCAGGGAATTAGGAAAAGAAACTTAGTTACTTGGGCTGGTACACTCTCTGACTGGCAAGAAACTCTGAGCTCTTTAACTCAGTGGCCAGCACAGGGCAGCCAGCTGGTGAGAGGCTCAAAGCTTATTAACTCTTTGCAAGCCAGTGAGAAAGAACAGGAAAGAGAGAAAGTCATACACACATTCACAGTGGAAGAGGAAAACCAGGTTCTAACAAGTGAATTCCAACAAGCAAGTTCTAACAATTTCATATATATATATATATATATATATATATATATATATATATATATATATATATATATATACACAAAAAAGTATCTACGTTCATACAGACAAACAGACATATATGCACATATACATAGAGTTGATGGATAGAGCAAAGCTCTAATGAGCAGGTTTTAACAATTTTATTTTTGCTTTTAGCTTTTCAGACAAAAGTTCTCTATGTAAGAAAAAAATGTTACACAATAGGGAGTTAGAGCAGGATGTTGATAATAAGTTCAAAGCAAATAATTCCATAAGCCCATTATAAGTTCATAGCAATAATTCTGTACATTCATGGCCTTGCTTATCATGGTTAACACCTGTGGCTTCATCCTGTGACCCGACCTAGAATGAATATTTTTCTTTGATCGTAAATCTGTCCCAAGCCTATTTCTCTTCCTAGTATGATTTACATTCTTGTAGTGTATGAATGCTCACCATATTCCATTCCATGCAGCCTTTACTTACTATTCTATGAGAAGGGGGCACAGTCTACTCTTGACTCTAACTTGTCTATCAATTTTTCTAACTTCCTAAAATTATTTTAATCAAATCAGGAATTCTATAAAATCATTAATTCATCTAAACATCATTAATACAAGAAAGTACATTTTTTTATTAATTTTGCAGGAAAGCTTCCCAACAGAGTAGGTTAAAAACCCAAGAAGCACTGAGTGGGGGCTGGAGAGATGGCTCAGAGGCTAAGAACACTAACTGCTCTTCCAGAAGTCCTGAGTTCAATTCCCTGCAACCACATGGTGGCTCACAACATCTGTAATGGCATTCGATCCCTCTTCTGGTGTGTCTGAAAACAGCTACAGTATACTCATATACATTAAATATATAATAAGTAATTTAAAAATAATTTTTAAAAATCCAGGAAATGTAAAGTGAATAAGATAAATAAATAAATAAATAAATAAATAAATAAATAAATAAATACAGACAAACCAGGAAACAACAGGCTATGTCAGAGATATGAGGATTGCAGTAATGGCAGGCATGGAAAGGCAAAGCTGCAAGAAGCAGTCCTGGGATGAAGTCCCTGGGGTCCATGCCTCTTCAGAGATCACCCATCATGGCCATGCAAAGTGGTGGGCCATCCCCAAGAAGCTTACTTCCTTGCCACAGCCTTCCTTGAGTGGCTCCCACCAACACAGGATCTCACCCTGTAGTTCAGGCTGGCTTGGAGCTCACCCTGTAGTTGTAATAGTTACTTTTTCCATTGCTTTGGCAAAATACCTGACAAGATACAACTTAAAGGAAGACCAGGAAAGGCACAATGGCATGGGCAGGTGGTGACTGGTCACATCAAATTCTCCATAGAAAGTAGGAACAGGGTATGAGGTGGAGCTATAACATCACAAGGTCTATTCCCAGTAACCACTTCATCAAGGTTCTATCTCCTGAATGCTTTACAATCTTCCCAAACTGTGCCACTAGGAGCGAAGTATTCAAAAGCATGAGAATATAGAGAACATTTCATATTTAAACTACAATAATAGGCCTGCCTTGAACTCTTGGCAATCCTCCTGCTTCAGCTACCCATCAAGCTAATGGTTCTTTGAATCTGTCTTTACGTATCTTGTCTTCCACGTAGTCTGTAAGTGACTGAAATCCAGTGATTGCTCAGCTGACCCTTGCCTAGCAACACAGTTTTACACAAAGGAAAGCCAGATGTGGGTTCAGCTAGATCCCAAAGATCTTATGTCAAGTCCATCTCAAACCACACAGCAGACAAGGAAAGCAGAGGCCTGTTTCCAACTCTGTCTATGTAGTAGGATGTAGAGATTATGTATTGCTAAGCCTCATATGCTGAAGGTTGGATTCTCAGCTAGTGAATCTAATCACATGAGGGCTCTGGTCTGACCAATAAATTGAACTATCATTGTGAAGAGATAGAGACAAGGCCTAATTGGAGATGTATGTTCTTGGGAGCCATGTCTTGCTCCACCTCCTGCCCTTTCAGCTTCCTGGCCATTGTAAGATGTGTATATAAATTACTTCTCTGTTGCTGTGATAAAATACCATGACCATGGCAGCTTATAGAAGAAGGATTTTATTTTGGCTTATGATTCCAGAAGGACAAGAGTCTATCATGGGAGGGAGGCACAGCTGCAAGAGCAGAAAGATTAGAGTTCATACCTTCAAATACAGGCATGGAGCAGAGGGAGTGAGCTGGAAGTGCCCTGAGGCTGCTGAACTCTCAGACAGTCCTTAATGACATACTTCCTACAGCAAGGTTACCTACCCAAACTCCCCAAACAGAGAACCAAGTGTTCAAAACCAGAGCCTATAGAGGACATTTCCCATGCGAACTGAGCAACACTGAGCAGCTCGGCTCTACCATGTCTTTCTGCCATGACAGTCTGCCTCATCACGGGCCACAGAAAATAGAGGTGATCCAATATAAACAAAAATCCCCCAAACATGAGCCAAAATGAATGGTTCCTTCTTTAGGTTGTTTTTCTCAGGAATTTTGTCCAAGTTATGAAAACACAAGTAGGACATGTGAAATGTGAAAGAATTTAATGAGTGCCAGACACTTGGAGGGAATGTGGCAACTGGTCAGCTGGCATTAGTGTCAGTAACATAACTGTCTGATCTCTCGGTGGCTGAGGGATTTGTTGACTTTCCTTGTCTGTGACTATGTCAGGGGCTGATAACCTACACACCCTAAATAGAGAACAATGTCAAACATAGCTGTATTTTGTTATTTTTTTAAAATGAACCCTTCTTCAGAATATATACTTAAGGAGAACCCGAACTCTATTTTTTTTTCCCAGTGACAATGATTAAACCCAGAGCCTTGCACATGCTGACAAATGGTTCTATTACTAAGCTCCAATCCTAGTACCCAGGAGGTTGAGACAGGAGGATCATATATTTGAGGCCATCCTGAGCTGCAGAGTAAGATTCTGTTTCATCTGAACAATAAATAAAAATAAATAAATAAATAAATAAACAAACAAATAAATGCAAATTGAAAGAATTTCTGGTTGACCACACAATAACAAAATTGCTGCCATTAACAGCATCTAAAGTTTCTACTGCAGCCCAAAGGGAAAGGACGAAAAACAGTGAATGAAAAACAATGAATTTTCATGGTGGGAGAAGAAAAAGAAAGGCAGAAAGGATGAGGTCTGGGAGAGGAAGAGGAGGAAACAGAGGGAGAGGAAACAAAAAGAAGGAGAGGAGGAAGGGAGGAGAAGGGTAGGAGGAGATGGACCAAAGAGAGGAACCATCCACGGGATGGGACAGGCAATGAGATATTATCTTCCCAATTCTCTGTTCAGGCATAGAAATACCGCTCTAGATCAGACAGTCAGTCAAAAACATCAGGTGATCGCCACAGTGCAGTCTATCATCAACAGACTGTTTTGTAGTTGTTTAAAAATAGAATAAACTGTCCCTCAGAGACAGCTCTCTATTGTAGAACCTCTGTCACAGCCAGGGACTACAGAGAATAATGAGCTATTTCATCTCTGTCACCCTCTGCTTCTTATCTGCAAAAGAAGTTAGACAGAGCTTTGTTTTAAGGACCATGCGAGAGCAGACACAGAAAAATTGAAGCAGTGCCTGACAGCAGTTAAGCTCTCAATAGCCACAGACCCTGATGCTAGAGATGGGCCATTCCTTCCCAGAACTAAGTGGGGCTGCCAAGGTATGAAGCACATAGATGTGGCAAAGGCTTTGACTTATTAGCAATGATAGAGTGCACAGAGTTATGTACTTATTAACTTCCTATTGGCTCGAGTCCCAAGTCATCTACATGTAATGTGGATACTCATATGCATAACTCAGGGACCAAATAATCTGAGATGGAGTTGAGATTCTGATTTCTAAATGACTTTGTATAGATGCTAAGGACAACCACTCATGCATGGTTGGCGGCAACATCAGAGCAATGTAGGAGAGCCAAGATGCCTGGCTACTGATGCTTACCCATTCTGTGAATTGTTGGGGCAAAGGTCTATCTGAGTGAATAGTGAAAAATATTATTTTAAAAAAGCATGTAATCTCAGTAGTAAAAGGGCCAAGGCAGAAAAAAAAAATCACTGAGTTCCAGAGCAGCCGAGTCTATTAGCAAGACTCTGCACCAAAGAAAAGGCAAGGTGGCTGAGAGAGCAAAGCAGAAGTGAATTACTTCTAAAGCCAAATAGTAAAGGGAGTGTTAACAAAATTTTGCCAATCGGGGTTTGCTCCTATTGAATCTACTTGAATAAATACACTTAAATCATTTGGAATTAACCACCTGCTCCTCCACTAAAGGTTGTCAAAGTGCTCGGAAGAGAATTTCTTTTTAAAGAGTGCCCAACACACCTCTCTACCTGCCTCTTGTTTGTATGTCAACTCTTCTCAGAAGATCCAGAGGCAAAGACTAACCTTCATCCAAACAACTGTGTTTCTGTGAACGGAGCTACTCACACATGAACAGATTCATCAATTCATCCAACAGCATCAGAGTATCTCACCTTAAACTACATCTCTGGTCCTGAGGATCAAGAGGAGGAAGACTGAGGATGCATGTTCACATGGGCTCAGGGTGTAATGGTTGAGAAAGATGTCAGAACTGACATAATTCATGATAGTGGCATGCTTGGCCACTGAAGAACTCAGAAGAGGGACATGTCTCTTTCTGGAGTGGAAGAAGAAGGAAAAATCTGAGAAGGCATCCTGGAAGAGGTGGTTTCTATGTTTTCCTATGTCTTTGCATGGACTATTTATCAAGTTCCTGAAATGTGGTCTAGGTAGATGAGTAGCCTGCAAAGTAAAGTCTTGGAATTCTGAAGAGATGGCTGAGGCATCTGCAGCTCCTTGGTCCTGTGCTCCACCAATAGCAGGCAGAAAGAAATGGTCCTGATCAGAGGACCCGAGAAGTTGTGACAGCTTATAATTACATAAGTACAAGCATTTTGTCAATATCCTCTGGCATTCAAGTGTAAATAATTTGTTGTTCTGCTGCAGAGGAACCAACAAGTTCAAGTACCTTGCAGATGGAGCTAGGGAAGCTTTCCCAGGGCTCCGTCTCACAGTATGGGAAGTCTTTCTTGAGAGCCACCAGACTTCTCTGATGAAAGAGGTTAACACAGAAAATCCCCTTCCCAAGGAAGCTTCTATCTCCAACAAACAAGACCCTCCAAAAAGCAAGGCCAAAAAAAGGTTATTTCAAAACTTTCACAACAGGATAAAGATTCACTGTTTAGGAAACTTGCAGCCAGCCCTGAGCAATCTTCACCAAGGCACCAGATGTCGTGTATAGTAAAATCAACGACCAGGTTATAGAAAGCTCTGCAGCAGAGTTCTGAATGCATCCTTTAACAAAGGGTTTCCCAAACATAATTGACAGCAGAACTTTTTTTTTTAATAGTTTAAAATTTACTAGAATTCATAGCATTTTCTCTACGGTACTGCTGTAGTTACCAATGTCAGTCATGGCTTACAGGGAAACAACAAACATGAACTGGATCATGTGACTAGAGATTTATTTACAAGGCAGAGGCTGTTGAAATGTCTCAGTGTGTAAAGTACTTGCTATGCAAACATGAGAATTTGAGTTTAGATTTATAAACCAAGTTGGTTCATGCTTCTAACCGCAGAACTCAGGCAGTAGAGCCAGGAGAGCCGGAAGCTCAAGGGCGTCGTCAATTACACAGCAAGTATCAGGTCGGCTTGGGGATGTGTAAGACCTTGTCAGTGAGTGCATGCATGGTTATTGAAAGACACAGAAATGTAGAAAAATAAACAGAATTCTAACATCTTTCACTTCAATTGTTTATAATTCTTTTAAAAGTTATTTATTGCTGGCTGGTGGAAGTGCGTGTCTTTAATCCCAAAACCTGGAAGACAGAGGCAGGTGGTTCTCTCTGAGTTTGAAGCCAGCCTGGTCTATAGAGTTCCAGGACAGCCAGAACTACACAGAGAAATTCTGTCTCAATAAACCAAAAGAAAATAAAAAATTATTTATTGTTATTAGTATATATGTGCGGTGTGCATTTGTGAATATGAATGTGCATGTGCCACAGTGGGTGGAGGTCAGAGAACAACCTTCAGAGTTGGTTCTTCCCTTTTACTACGGGATCTGGGGACTGGACTCAGGTCTTGAGATTTATGAGACAAGCGCTTTTACCTACTGGCCCATCTATCTAGCCCTGCTTATAAGGCCAGATAACATAAGATTTTATGTTTTATAGTACTGTGATGGGTAATACTAACTGCCAATTTGATTGGATTTAGAATCATGGAAATAGATTTCTGGCTGTATCTGTAATGATGCTACCAGATAGAATTAGCTAAAAAGAGAAGAACCACACTAAATGTGGGTGGCACCATTCCACAGACGGGGTCAGGAGTCAGAGGGTGGGGGATGCTTCACACTGAATAACAGGGGAGAGCAAGCTGAACATAAGCTCTCTGCTTCCAGACTGCAGACACATGACCAGCTGCCTCATGCTCCTGCCGCCGTGCCTCCTCTCTGTGATGGATTGTATTTTCTTAATAAACCCTTCCTTTCGTGTGTTGCTCTTGTGGTAAGTGGTCATAGCAGGGAGGAAAGTAACTAATACAGGTGGCTGCTTCTTTCCCCATAAATACTGCGTGCTGCACTTAGCTGTGAAGTGAAGTCAGGAGAGTAGACCAGAAGAACCCCTTCAGACTCATTCCTACACTATGGCTAAAGTAACTCTTAGGAGCTCTCCAACTGGGTGTGGCTTATTTTACAAAGAATATACCAAAAAGCCCAAGGGTTAAATGGCTTACTTTATGTAAATAGTTCTCAAAAGTATGGTCCCAGGATCCACCAAAGCAATACCATCTGGAAACTTGTTAGAAATGGGAATGCATGGAGCTAGAGAGTGTAAAAGGCCAAGTTAACCTGTAAGCCCTACCTGCCCAAGGACAGAGATAACTTCCTGGGATGCTGGTGGCTACGGTTTTGGGAAATAGCAAGTCACTTTTTTTTTTTTCTCCTCTAAAGAAGTTTGTTTATACCGGCTGTGCTTGACTGGATGTGGGCAGGAAATATGTCAGGATACATGCTTGCTGACGGACCTGATAGGAAATACAGTGGCCCTATGGTTTTACTCTTTGTAAGTCTCTGCAAAAACATGACTCATTGCCACTTCCTGGGGACCCTGGAATGGACCTGGCCAGAGTCCATCATTCTGGCCAATATTTAATTAAAGCTTGCTTCAGATTTGGCTCAAAATTGTGGAACTGTTTTTGTTGTTGTTGTTGTTTTTATGAATCTCAGGTTTAACAGGAGATGGCTCAGCCTTTAAGAGAACTGGCTGCTCTTCCAGAGGATTCTGGTTTGGTTCCCAGCACCATGTCACCACAACCAGCTATAACTCCAGTCTCAGGGGATCAAATATCCTCTTGGGGCCTCTTATGGCATGACACACACATAGTGCATAAGCATACATGCAGGAAAACACCCATATACATGAGAGAGGGGGGAGGGCAAGAGAGAGAGGGAGGGGGAAAGGGGGAGATTATCTGTCCAAACTCTAGAGCCATTGAGTCAAAGCTGTAGGTGTGGAACCCAGCAATCCAAAGAGTTTTAATATAGGCTAAGTTTTGAGAACCCCACAGTGAAGTAACTACCAGAGGATGCTAGAATTGATCAGACTTGGTTTTAAATCGGCCAGGTTTCAAACCTGGAACAAATGACTAAAGTGTCTGTTTAACATATCAAAGTGGACCTGGCTGCCAGGTTCTCCTACATTCTTCAGTCCCTACTTGTTACAAGGCCCTTCTGCCTGGCATACCCAGCCCCCTACCCTAAACTTTCCCAGTCCTATGGGCAGGGCTACTCCTCTCTATACTATCCAACCATTTGGATTACTCACCCACATTGTGCCTTTGGGCCTCCTGGCTGCTGCACCTGGTTCCCCTCTCTCTCTTCTCCCCCCTGCCCCCACACCCAGCCTCCTCACATAGCTCTAGGTCATGTCCATTCTGGACTCTCCCAGATGTGCCTGCCTCAGTCTATGCTTTCATTTTATCTACAATAAACTTTCTCCTCCATCATACCTAGGAGTTGTCATTTGGTGCCAAAACCTGGGACCAGTCATATTCTTTTCCTTTATATTCTCCCCTCCCCCCCCCCCCCCCATTCAGAATCCTGACTACCTTAGCTTTGTTCCCTTAGCAAATATCTTAATGTTTTCTGTGGTCTTGTTTCCTGATTTGGAAAGGGAAGACATGAGAAACTGCCATTGTACCTTTTCTGTCCCCCTTACACCTTTCCTTCTGGGTAATTAAAAAGAAGATACGGAAGCCACTGACAGCCTGACATGGTGACTCTGAATCCATGGAAGAACCTGTACCTATGCCTGTACCTGCCATTTCCTCAACTTGTGGTTCTCAGGGCTTCCCTGACTAACTTAAAGATAGCAGGAGAGACATCAGAATACACAGCCTCCAAGACTCAATTTATACTGCCTGGCTGGACCTAAACTTCCCTCCGAGATGCCTCCAGCATCCCTGGCATGCAGACTCACTATCACCAGTGTGTCCCTCCAGTCAGGGTTCATGCCTCTGTCTGAAGCACCAGCCCAGAACTCTCTGTCCCCCAACCCTCAGGCTCTTCCTTGGAGCTTTCTCTAAGATAAAATAAGCCAGACCACAGCTGCTTCCACCTCTAATTACTGTTTTCTTCATTTGCCTGCTTTTCCTTCTTTCTCACTCTAATGTCAATACCAGAAGGAGGAGGTTGTCAGGGCAACCCAGTGTGGAGGCTGGAACAGAGTGGAGGCGGGAAGCCCATCCTTGACCGAACCTTAACCCTGTTTGGTTGAACACCCACTGGGCTCTCAGCTGCCCTCTGTATCCTGGTAGCAAGATTGTGAGCATTTGACATTTCTACTTTATTTTTCCTATCCTCCCCCTCAGATAACATCTTCCACCTTCTTCTGACTCTCCCTCCTTCCAGCTGCTGTCTTCCTGACCCAAGTACATCTGCCTGAATTTGTTCTGTTAATTCTTCTGTTAACCAAGCCTGATACTTCCCTTCCCTGATTTAATTGAAGCTCTTCCAGTGGCCAGGCTCTATAACAATCCTACAAAATATAACCACTGGGGAGAAGGAACAGGGACAAATGTTTATTTAGAATCTTTTAGTCAGGAAGCTTTTTTAACCTCCTGACGTTCAGCCTTTATTGTGCTCTGAAGCTGTCCTTGAGACAGGAGCAGCAGCAGTACCTTCTAATCCTCACTTGGTTGAGAAATAGCCCTTCCCTTCAAGCCATGACCCTTCTCAGGCTATCTCAGAGGACTAACTTGTCTCTGGTTTGCACAAAACACCCAATGTGCAAAAATCAGTTATTCAATATATGCTTCTCTCCAGGAAAATATCAAACTTACAACGGGGAGCACACGGCCTTAACATCTTAATGCCCTGGCCTCTGGATTGTGTGTTAACATAATTGGCAAAAAGCTCTAAAGTTGCTAACCAGCTTAAAATAAGGAAACAGGATTATTCAGGTGCTCAGAAAGGGTGGGAGGGCAGTGGTGGTGCATGCCTTTAATCCCAGCACTTGGGAGGCAGAGGCAGGCAGATCTCAGAGTTCGAGGCCAGCCTCGTCTACAGAGTGAGTTCCAGGACAGCCAGAGCTACACAGAGAAACCCTGTCAGGAAAAAAAAAAAGGGGGGGTGGGGGGTTGGAGGGAGCAGGAGAGTTAGAATCACGAAGATACACTGTGAGAAAGACTGGCTATTGCCCACTTTGAAGTTGACTTCTCAAAAGGATATAGGAAAGACAAGAAAATAAGTGGGACACAGCTCTATCCACACCTTGATTTGAGCTTCTGATGTCAGGGGCTTTAAGAAAACTAATCTGCAGTTGAGAGTGATGGTGATTGCCTACCAATCCCAGCACTCAAAAAGGGTAGATGCTGGAGGACCACAAACTCAAGGTCAACCTCAGTTATGTAAGAGCCAGTTACAACCCTGGACTAGATGAGACTCTGTCTCAAGCAAACAAAGTTAACTTGTGACTGTATAGACCCCAAAATGTGGGGCTGTTACAGCAGCAATAGTGCCACTGGGCAAGTTAGAAAAGCAAGAAAGCCAGCTCTCCATGTGGCAGGTGAACAGAAGTGAGCAATGGCATGGTGGTAAGTCCTGTCCCAGCCTCCCCTGTCCCAGCCTCCCCCTGTCCCAGCCTCCCCTCCCCACCCCCTTCCTTACTCCCACCCTTGGTTCAGAGCTTTCATTTACTTTTGAAAGCTGCCTTACAATCACACTCCTGACAACTCTCTTCATCACCCTGGATTCTAAATTGCACTGGAAATAGCGTGTGAAATGCCAGCCCTCTGATTAGTTCATTTCTGAGCTACAAAATGAGGGTAATCAGAGGGACCATGTGCTCTAGAGGGAGGAGAGGGCAGGAGATCTCTCCAGTGTAATTTTCTAATAAGACTGTTAGAGCTAAAAATGCAGGTTGTTGTTACCCTGCAGGTCCAAGCTCATTCCCCTCCCCACTTCATCAACACAGGCTCCCAGCTCACCTCACCATCACAGCATCTGACCACGCTGCCTTGAGCAAAACCCACAGCCTACCTCTCCTCCCATATAATCCTTGGGTTTTGAGATTAGGAAGACTTTTCTAACATGACTGTCAGCCACATCTGGCTGTGTGTGTGTGTGTGTGTGTGTGTGTGTGTGTGTGTGTGTCTGTAGACATGTACATGCCATGGCACACTTGTAAATGTCAGAAAACAACTTACAGGAATCACTTCTCTCTTCCCATGATGTGGGTCCCAGGGAGGAAACTTGGGCTATCATGTTTGGTGGCACCTGCTGAGACATCACTCCCACTCCGAATTTTAAATAACATTCACAGTTTTCAACAATTTCTTTTTGTCTCTAAAACACCATACTTGTTTGGAATTGGTAGTAGCTTTGAGGCCCACCTTCTCTATTAGTTGTCAGGAAGTCTTCTTGGCCAGCGGTTTCAAGCTGCACTATCACTTGCTCTCCTTTCGGCCCCTTCTAATTTCAGCCAAAAGAATTCTGATGTGACGTGTAGATTGAGTGAGCTATAGAAGACAGACAAGTTTATTACAGAGTACAGTGGGATACCCTCGAGGATGATAGTGGGCAATGGCCAGAGAGACCGTTGTCCTAATCCACATTCTAGGTAGGCTTTATACTACTTTAAAGTCTCTAGAACAGACATTTGCCAGCGTGTGTCTTCCTGGCCAGATGATTGACAGGCCTGTTTGGACCGACTCTCGCAAAAGCAGAAAGTTCTGCTTTTGCTCTTTATCAGAAAGCCTCCTGCTATGCAATAATCTCTTAAGCTCTTGGAATCAGGCTTTGATAATTATCAATTAATGACCTTGCTGGCATTTCAGGATGCCATGTTTTCGCAGGGCCAGAGATGACCCTCTTGCTAACGTCTGAACTATCTGACAGTATGAAATCTACTTGGCAAATTGTCACACTTTCCATTGTGTCAAGATTTCCATGACCATTTTAGAAAACATGGGCCAGCCTATGTCCCAGCAAGACTAGAGCTGAAAACACCCTCGAGGGTCTCAAAGCCTGTCCCTCCCTCTGCCTCCTGGAAGCTCTCCAATACCTGGAGCCAATGAACATTTAATTCCAGAACTGGGATTTCACGGAGTCTGGTTTTTAGTACCTAATCATTATTCTCCCCAGGATGCTCCTTCTGGAGAACTTGATTTTCTCCAGCTGCCACTTAAGCACAGGTCTGTGGAAAGCAGTAATGAATAATCGATGTGCTTTAAGCACATGGCTCCCCAGAGGGAAGGCATCCCTGGGGGCTCTCTCCCCACTCTCTCTTTACCTCTCCTCACTCATTCTCTGCTCTGTTCTGAGCTCTAGGCCTGTCCTGAGGATGGCACAGCCAGGGAGCTTGCCTTCTGGATTCTGGTTAGGAATCCAGTGGGAGTGAGTGAGAGAGATGCCCATGGTGGAGGAGAGAGGCAAGAAAGGTCCTTCAGTTAGTTTATGGCTCCTGCCCTGGCTAGCACAGTAGCTCCATGGCCACAGCTGCTTTGGGTGGTGCCTCTTCACAGTCCCGGTTCTCAAGAGCTCAGAGAATACCCTCCACTCTTTCTGGAGTTTTCAGGGGTAGTAAGAGGTCTGAGGCTGGTTTTCTGATTTTGGAACTGGTCCCTGGGTTTGCCTAACCCACTCACACTCTGTAAACAGTCCTACCACTGAAGTCTCCTAAACCACATGACTAATTATTTCTATTTGGGGTCAGGATTCCACCTGAATGACAATATGTGGGAAGCCTGTCACAGGAGCACAGGAGAATTTCAGGTATCCGATGAATCTTACTGCCTCCCTGGGTGACTTCATAAGATCTGCTTTTCCCCACTTACTGCAAAGCCTTCTGGATTTCCATGTTTTTATAGATCTCACTCTGTGCTCCCCACGGAGAAGGTTCTGGAATGGGAGCTGGCAGAGTCAATAGCAATGGCCTCAAAGTCAATCTCTGGATGGAGAAGGACATTTTAAAAGTGGGGTGGAGGTAGGGGTGGCTGGTGAGATGGCTGAGTGGTTAAGAGCGCCTACAGCTCTTCCAAAGGTCCTGAGTTCAAATCCCAGCAACCACATGGTAGTTCACAACCATCTGTAACGAAATCTGATGCTCTCTTCTGGAGTGTCTGAAGACAGCTACAGTGTACTTACACATAATAAATAAATAAATAAATATTTTTTTAAAGTGGGGTGAGGGCACAGTAGACTACTCTACCACCCCTGCTGTCCTCTCTGACTTCAATGTCCTTCATGGTCCTGCTGTCTTGAATGTGAGCTATATGATGACTCCATATGCTTGCTTCCTCTGGCACCCTGCACAGAATGTCTGTTCACAGCTGGGTCTTGATCACAGTGCCTGGCACACAGTAGGTAACTTGGTCAATGATGAGGGGACAAACAGACTGGATTTCATGCCTGTGGCTTTGATTATGCTCTGTCTAGGCCTTGACTCTGAGAGGCCATCCATGAAGAATGACAACATATGATAAGAAGATACAGATGGCTTTCATGGGATCTCATGATGAGAGTAGAGGGTAGTGGCAAAAAGGGCCCATGGGGAAAAAACTAGTATTTAAGTGGGTGTATATAAATGAAGCTTGGAAATAGATGGTCATGTCTTTAAAACAAAAAAGCTAGGATTGAAATATACCCAGTGCTAACTTTGCTGTATAAGCATCATTCCAAAAGCACAGTCTCACACCTCTGCCCTGATGTGATGAGACAGTGGCCTTGGTACATAGTTCTTTACAAGAAGGAAATGGTGATGAGAGCAAGGTAGGCAGGAGGGGGAAGGGAGAGTGGGAGATAGAAGTATTCTACAGGAATGAGTCACACAAGATCATCACATCTCAGTAGAGAAACCACTGTCTGATGGTAACTGTGTACATTTGCAAGCATTTGAGCTGAGCTTGGAGAAAGGTGTGTGAGGAGCACGCTTCATGAGGAGGTTGTCATAATCAAGGCAAACACAAATGACTTCCATTGGAACAGACGCTTGGGGGCTGAGGGTGTAGCACATGTAAGCATCCGGCATATGTTAGCAGGCAAATCCATCCTTTAAACTCCCTTTTGCACTATTGATGGGCTCTAAGGGTCCTGGAATGCCAGACACCTGAATTCTGAGAATGATGGAGACAGAGCCTGTTTATTACCCTTCCAGTCACTGCATTCCAGTGCCCAGGTACTCACTGAACAAAATGAATGCAAAACACTTTGATTTTGCATCCAGGCCAATGGGACTCCATATATTACAGATGGGCACAGTCCCACAATGGAGTTGAGGAAGTCATTTGCAATCAAACACATCCAGGTTTAAGTCTGAGAATGCATTACTCCAGTTATATTGCATTGCCTCTCGGATCCTTGCCTTTCAACGGATCATTTCCCTGTCTGGAGGAGAGATTCCAGAACTAATTCATGCAGGGTGGATTCAGTGAACTGGGTAAATCTTTTAGCCAGCACATACTAGGAAGGTCCAGGGTCACAGTCGTCATGCTCACTAGCATAATAATTTGCACAATGGATGGTTCCAAACATTGGCACCTTCCTGAGAAGAGAGGGACACAGCCACATCACCAGCTTGGAAGGGGAGGACTCAGTTTTCCAGGGACATATGTTGATGAGATAACCTACTTTTTGCAAGCAAAATGTGTCTGCAGAAACATTACTCTGACTTGTTGTTTCAATCACTTCCATATCTCCCTATGCTATGACTCCCCCCATTAAGAAAGCAGGAGTCTCATCATCAAGTTTCTAGAATCAATAAGAGAAAGAGGTACTAGCCTGCCCTTAGGCTCATTCACTTCTAAGCACCAAGGATAGCAACCTGGCCATAGCTAGCAGGATGGCAGACAATAATGAGGGACTTCAGCTGCCCTGTGCATCTCATTACCCACACAAAGCTCTGCTTTCCAGAACTCTCAGTTGGACCTGATTCCTGCTCTGTGGTTTGCCTGCTCCTCTGTAACTTTCCTCCTCCTGATGGAACAAGAGTCATCAAGGGGTGACTTGTCTTGCTGGTCACCTCCTGCTGTCTGATTCCTACCTAGTTAGGTTTCTGTTGCTAGGATAAAATCAGGACCAAAAGCAACTTGGGGAGGAAAAGGTTTACCTTACTTATACTTCCATATCATAGTCATAATCGAAAGAGGCCAAGGCAGGAACCAAGAGCCAAACCCGAAGCCAGGACCATGAAGAAGCACTGCTGACTGGCTTGTTCCCCCATTGCATCTCATATATTTTGCTTTCTAGTACACCTCAAGACCACCGACCAAGGAGTGGCAGCATCCACAATGGGCTGGGCCTTCCCACATCAATCACTGATTAAGAAAATATTTCACAGGCCAATCTGGTGGAAGCATTTTCTCAATTGATTTTCTCTTCCCAAATAATTCTAGACTATGTCAAATTAACACAAAACTAGCCAGTATTCATGCCCACAGACCAGTCTCATGGAAGCAGTTCCTCACATAAGAGTCCCTCTTCCCAGGTGACTCTAGGTTGTATCAAGCTGATAAAAACTAACTGTATTGGGGGTTTGGGCAAAAGATGTCTGGGGGGTGAGGGGGTGGAGTAAAGAAACTGTTCACATGACATGACATAACTACCATGCTGCATGGCATTGTTAAGGGGAAAGTCTTGTTGTAGATGTAAGAAAGAAAAACTAGCCAGAGGTATTTGGAAAAGTTCAGAGCAGACAAAGAGATAGGCTGAACATGTCCAGCAGGCTGGAAGTGCCAGGGCTATCTTCCAGAGGAGAAAAACCAGAGATAGAGAATAGAGAGAGCAAAGTGAAAAATAGGTGATGGAGGGCTTGCCATTTTAAAGAGAATAAATGGTATCTGAGAGGAGGGAAGCCTAGGGAGATGAGAAAGGCTAGGATACTAGAGTAAACTGTGAAATGTATAAATACTTGTGATGGGAGAGAGGGGAGGAGAAATGGAAGCCAGTATGTGCTTTGATATGCAGCTACAAATTTATCTCAATGGAACTAATATGTCTCTTTTGTCAGAGATAAGGAAGATGGGTATCAGGTTCACAGGTTCCTGAGGAATGTTGGTTTTATCAAACTACCAGAAATATTCCTTCAGTTCAGGTTGAGCTCATTTCTGGATATATGGATTGCCTTTTGGAGTTTGGGAATTGGAGTTTTCTTTGGATCTAACACTAACCGGCACAGGTATCATGATAATCAGGACACTGCCTGATTCCAAACATCAGTACTATCCCAGCCCAGGCAGGCTAACCCTAAGAATATCTGTCAAAAGCTATTCAGACTGAGCACTCTGTTTTGTGAACTTTCTATGGAGAGAGGATTAATCACTTATTTACCCCAGGCAGAGAACAAACAACAGAACAAAAAAAAAAAGACTCCAACAGAATCTAACTTGGTAAACCAATATGTTTAACTAAAGTTACTTACAGGAGTATAGGCAACTTACAAAGCTATACCACTTCCTTAACAACTGTTAATTGTGTATATATCTGGGTGGTTGAGGATGGAAACTTATAAGACCCTCTACCTAGCAACCATTAACTCTCTATAAATGCTTAGAGAGGGGCAGGCTTGCCGCAGACTAGCCTCAGTTGCCCCCCCCCCCTTAATCCGCAGGAGAAATCAGGGTCCTGGTACAGGTGGGCAGGAGTTGGCAAAAGGGTGACAAACAGGCGCAAACACAAGGGAGTGTTGTATCTGAATGTAATTTGTCAAAGTGAGCATCAGTCTTATATATTACAGAAAACAAAGAAGTTAAGTGATACATTAAGGCCATCCAAGGTACACTGAAGTTATCTGATGCAAAATTACTTTTACAACAAAACAGATGAATGCATACTAAAAGCTAACAGGAACCAACTGGGATAAAATCAATGTTAACAACTGGGATCAAAAGCAGCCCCACCTAAGGTCAGCTTAATCTTAGAAGCCAGGGGCAAGGGCTTCACGCCCTTGTCATAGTTCTAATTCTAGTCTTTTGTTACACCCACCACCAGTGGTCCCTTAGTAAATACCTGATTATGCTGTTCTCCTGGGCCTAGTGAAAAACATGCACCAGGGGAATTCCATTCTGCTAACCCTTACTCCAGTTCCTCCTAAAACCACAACCCACCTTCTTCCTAGGCCATTGTAAATTCCTCTGTATGGGAGTGAGTTGGCTATTGTTCTAACTATTTAGTATGTAGACTAGCCCTGAGATTTCTAGCTCTATTCAAGTAAATTGTAATGCCTGATTACTTTCACTGTCTCTACTAGAGGTAAATTTGAGTGTTACTTAGTTAGGGTTTTACTGCTGTGAACAGGCACCATGACCAAGGCAAGTCTTATAAAAAAACCACATTTACTTACATACAGCCGACTAATGCGGGGACAAGTTTGGAGCGTTCGTTTTTTACAGGATGCCATGGTTCCAGGAGACTAAGTTTCCGTGAACTTTTGCCTCAGGACTGCGTCCAAGCTTTTGGGGCTGTCATGCGAGTCACTACTGGAGTGGGTGTGGTACAGGCTTTTGTGACTTCCTCCCACCATGTCAGAAAGTTAATAAGTCAAATTTTGTGCAGGACTACTGTAGGTCATTGCAGCTACAAGAAGACAATGACCACATCATTCCCAGAGTACACCTGTTAGATGCTGATGGCCAGCCTTGTAGGTCACCCAAATATTAGGTTGCTATTCTCACTGTGGCTTCCAAAGAGTATCCTGGAGATCTTTCCATGACATCTTTGTCTACACCAGACTTACCACCATGAAAGCAAGGACATGTGTCCTTCCTGCACTGAGATTCTTGGTGACAGGACCCTGTCTTTGTTAAACACATGGCTGCAGTACTTTGTATAGACTGATTTTTGGTTTCAGTGACTGGTTTCCACTGAATGTCCTGGTTTCAGGTCTGTGCCATCTGTGACAGGAAGACCAAGGACTTAAGGTCACTATTAAGTGAGCTGGCACTGGAACCCAAGTGACAGTAGGGTGCCAACAGAAGCATAAATATGTATCTAGGCTATGAATCATGGTTAGTAACTGATGGCCAGGGCAAGATTTTCGATATTTGTGTGCTTCACTTTCCTTATCTATAGAAGTGAAAGCATAAAAATATCTTCCCTTAAGGTACTTGGAAAGATTCTCTTAAATAATCCCAGAAGATCTTGGGAAATTCCTGGATGTGGGTATGTTTAGAAAAAAAATATCAGAATACAGAATGCTTTGTCTCTCTCTCTCTCTCTCACACACACACACAGGGATATTAATCGATACTCAGAAATGCCAATAAGGGTTATGTAAGGTAATGGCTAATATTATTATGAATAACTCTTTAAAATAGTTTGATTATGTGCATATGTGCATGGGTTCGTATTCATGAGTGCAGCGCCTACCAAGGCTAGGAACTGGAGTTATGTCTTAGAGTCTCCTGAAGGTCGGAGGACTACTATAGCTTGTTCAGACTCAAGTATGAAACACGAGTCCTCCAGCATGCTGAAGTAATACTGTCACACTCTCTGCTAAAAAAAAAAAAAAGTGAAAATTACACATTTTCACCAGGTATAGTGAATGGTACATGGTTGTAATTCCAGGAGGTGGGGAGGAAGATGTCAAGTTAGAGGCCAGCCTGGACAAGTTAGTGATAGCTTGTCCCCAAAAAGAAAAATAGGAAAAATTTTGGAGCCTATAGAGCCCAAAGTGGTGTATAGTAAAAAGACCAACAAACTATGTTGGAGCCCATTAGGGGAGAGTAAGGAAGGGTAGGGAAAGAGAAAGTGAGGAACCAAGTCATCCAAGCCCTCCACGGAGATCATCTACCCTCTAGTTTCCTGCCTTCTTCACAGTTACATGCTCCTTGAGGTCTTCGAGAAATGTCAGGATGACAGAAGCTGACCTGCTGCTTCTTCCTTCTACATAGGATCCACCAATGCCAAGAGACTGAGCTTCAAGCTCACTCAAGCCTTGTGGCGTTTATGCAGGCTATTTTCATGTTAATAAATAATTTCAGTTGGCTATTCTTGGTTGTTAACTTGACTACATCTGAAATGAACTAAAGTCAAAAATTGGAGGGCACACTTGTGAGGTATTTTTGCTTAATTTGAAGTAGGTAGCTCCACTTCTAATCTGGATTTTTTGAGATAGAAAGACATACACCTTTAATTTGGATCTCATAGTAGAAAGACACGCCTTTGATCTGGGTCAAACCTACTGGAAGCCTATATAAGGTCATAGAAGAAGGAGGCTTTTGCTCTTTGCTTGCTTACCCTCGGCTTGCTAACAAGTCTCTTCCTTCGTTGGCGTTAGAGCCTACATTTTCAGGTTTCCAGCAAATAAAGACCAGCTGAGCCATCCAATCTTGTAGACTGAGCAACTGCTGGATTCTTGTTCTTTCCGTTCATAGCCATCATTGTTGGATTGATTGGACTACAGCTTGTAAGTTGTTCTAATAAACTCCATAGATAGATAGATAGATAGATAGATAGATAGATAGATAGATAGATAGATAGATAGATAGATACTGATTCTATAAATTTTGTTACTTAAGAGAACTCAGACTAACACACACTGAAATAAAAACTTCTCCCAACCCAGGCCTCTTCCATCACAACAGCAATGCCCATCTCAAGAAAGAAGGAAGAAAGTAGATATTTCTCATTAGGAGTTTTCTCAATTCTCCAGTCTCTATTCTTTCACTTATTTTTGTTGATTTGAGGCAGAGTTTTGGTATGCAGCCCAAGGTGAACTTGAAGTCCTCCAGCCTTAGCTACCTGAGGTCTTGGATGAGAGGTATGTGCAACCACATTGACCTAGCCCTACCATCTCTGTGTCTCTTGGTGTCTTGAGATGTAGAATAAGGATCTAGTCCCTGTATAACTATTCTACAGATACATCCTACTGCTCAGAGCAATCCTGAAATCCATGCATCCCATAGCTTGAATAGAACAACCTTCTCTGATATCTGCCCTGAGAGAGGCCAGCAAGTAGTCCTTCCTTAGCTCTGGACCTGCTGGCTAAGCCTGGCTGGGCCTCTGTAGCCTGAGTTTTAGCTGATGGTTTTTATTTTTTCCTCTGTAATCCTCTACCTCTATACCCATGAGTGGGAAGAATAATAGTAAACAAGTTATGGGGTTTATGTGAGAATTAAATGGGGCAACGGAACCAAAGTCCCTAGGGACAAGTACACAATATGTTGTCTTCCAATGGTAATGTTTTTATTTTATAGAGATTGGGTCTTATGTAGCCCAGGCTGGTCTTAAACTAGCTACATAGTTGAAGCTGGTCTTGAACTCTTGATCACTCTGCTTCTATATTCCAAAATCTAGAATTATAGATGTGTGTCAACATATGAATTTCCCCTGAGCTGCAGCTGTAGCTCAGCAGTAGAGTGCTTATCTTGTGTGCCCCAAGAACAGAAAATGTGGAAAGTAATTTCCTCACTTAGATCCATGACATGCACGGTAGTAAGAAGGTAAGAGAGGGCTGGCAGGGTGGCCCAGCTGTGAAAGTACCTTCCTCTAAGCCTGGTCCTGTGTTCAATTTCTAGATCCACATGTTGGTAGAAGAGAACCAGTTCCCTCAAGTTGTTCTCTGGTCTCTGCATATACACCATGACAAATGTGTATCTACCCACCCAACACACATTTTTTAAACTAAGGAAATAGCAATTTGTGAGATTGGTAATGGTCATAAGAAAGACTTGGATGGGATACATTTAGATTCTTTTTATTCATCATTATTATTGTTATTTTCATTATGTGAGCCAATGAGTTTATTGGAGCTATAGAAGCAGGGGAATCCCAAAACAGCTGCACCAGCATCAAGTCCCATCCCATAATGGATGATGTAATGAAAGCCACATCATAGAATTTCCCCAACTGTCCTCTTCCCTAAATGTTCTAGCATCTCCAGAGGTCACATGCAGCTGGAGGGGGCAGGAGATGAATTTTATCCTTGTTAAGTCTGATTCTCCAAGGACTATAAAGCAGCTGAGACAGAAGTCAGACCTTTATTCCTCAGACTGTGCCATATGGCATATCCATCTGGTAAAGCTAAGCATTCTATAATCTGATAATAAAACACCAACCTGGATCTGGAGATGCAGTTCAGTTCATGGAGTATTTGCCAAGCATGGATGAAGCCCTGAGTCTAGATTATGATGGTCAATGTGTTATTGGGAGGTGGGGCATGAGGGGAATGGGGGTATGGTGTGGGATTGGCAAGGCACAGGGACTATGACACACAACATGGACTTTTGTTAACCTTTGGTCAGGGCTAAAAATAGAGGACACTGTAGAAGTAACATCATTTTCTATTATTGCTTCTGTTCACAACAGGTTTCTAATATGACTGTTTTCCCTCTTCTTTCCTTACTTTTAAACTTTGTTTGCATGTATGTGTGTGTGTGCATACATGCATACACACTTACTTTTGAGGCAAGGTACAATGGTGGATCTATTTTTTAAAGTTCTATTTTATTTTCAATGACATGTGCATATGAGTGTCAGTACCTGAAGATACCAGGGGTATTAGATTACCCTGGAACTAGAATTATAAGTAATTGTGAACCTTCTGGTGTGGATACTGGGAAGAGAGCAGTGTGCATTCTTAACTAGTGAGCTAAGTCAGTGATGGTGTTGTGGGAATCGTTCTGGACTAACTCTCTGACAACAATGAGAGTGGAAGAGAGATGTCGCTGGGTGGACTGAAGCTGAAGCTCCTGAGAGGCTTCCATCTTTACGTCCTGTAACAGCAAGTGAGCATTTACAGAAGCATGCCAGCAGCCAGCAGGTTGTTAAGGGCAATGACCATTGTTTAGCTATTTCTCCAGGTCATTCTGTTTCAGGCAGCAAGTGAAGTCATGCTTGGCAAATCAGCAGTACAAGCAGTGTTTTAAGTAAATCACTAAATAAAATCAATATCTAATAATTCGTCTTCTCTACTTCAATAGTTAAGCTTAATTGTGAACTTGAGGCAATCTAGAATCACCTGGGAAATGGACCCTCCCTGGACATGCCTGTGGGATTTATCTTGATTAGGTTAATTGAGGTGAGAGACTGCCCACTGTGTGCAGAACTATTCCCTAGGCTGGTGTCTTGGACCATATAGAAAGAGACAAGCGCAAGTATTGTCATTCTCTGACAGTGGATGTGATGTGACAGCTGCTTCAGCCTCTGGCTGTCTTGACCTCCCTGCCATGATGGGTTCATCCTTGAATTGGGAGCTAAAGTAAATCCTTTCTCCTTTAAGTTGCTTTTACCATGGTATTTTATTCTTACAACAGGAAAACAAATAAGATGCAAGTTTCTCATTTTCCAGGTGCTCACCAGGTGGGTCAGGTGGCTGGCTAGAAAACTCCCAGCAATCCTCCTGTCTCTGCTCCCTAGTCCTGGAGTTTAGTGTTTACCATGCTCAAAATTTTACATGGGCTCAGGAGACTGAACTCAGGTCCACATGTTTCCAAGGCAAACACTTTACCAATTTTTATTTGTCTATTTCTATTTTGTTTTTTATATGTATGTACCTAATTTTAAATACTGAAAATACACAGGTGTGGGGGAAATAACCAGGGCTGGCTACTGTAAATTGTTCAAGGTAACCGGGAAAATTCCTGGAAGCCCTTTTCACCCATAGTCTTTGTGTCTTTGCTCCAAATCTAATTTGCTCCTCTCCCTGGATGTTCCAGTTCCAGACAACACCCAGATCTCCCCACTCTAGTTTCTGTTTCTTCTTCTTCTTCTTCTTCTTCTTCTTCTTCTTCTTCTTCTTCTTCTTCTTCTTCTTCTTCTTCTTCTTCTTCTTCTTCTTCCTCTTCCTCTTCCTCTTCCTCTTCTTCTTCTTCTTCTCTCTCTCCTAGAGCAGAATTGTGGAATTGTAATGTTAACCTTTGACAAGAGACAAATAACATAGCTAAAATGCAGAGGTGGTCATCCCAGGATAGCTGGATAGAAGCAGAAGTCCCTGGGATTAGCTCCCAGCCATCAGAGGCACCTCTCCTGGCCGCTAATATTCTTGTCTGTTCATTTGTTGGTTTTGTCTTTTGAGATGGGCCCAAGTCATCAGGAGCATGTCATTGAGGTCTCAAAGGGCCTGAGATCAGCAGTGCTTGCTCTTACCTCAGAACCATGTGACTATTGCAGTTCTTTACAGGTAAGTTGGTAATCCAATCTGGAATTGTCTATGTGCCAGGTGATGCACTAGGTACTAGAAACTGGTTGGAGGAGACAGGCAGGTTGTCAGTGACTGTCATAGGAACAAAATCAGAAAAACCTCAGGGAAACCACTCTAGGAACACAAGGGGAAAGTGCTCTATTATCTTTTTTATTCTTTAAAAAAATTACCATTTCCCATTTTAAATTTTTAAAAGAATCAACACCAAATAACAGGTCTCCCCCAAATGTCCCGATCTCCATGGTTTGGATCCTGGGCTGCCCTTCTGTTAGGGGCAGACCCTCTTTCTACATCTACTCTAGCTCTTCATCCACTGATTTCAGAGGCACCAACCTCCCAGACAGGCATCTAACCACTAACCATGGCTCTGTTCAGGGTGAGTGGGCATCTACAGATTAGGGGAGACTCTGAGTAGTACATCACTCAGTCAAAGGAAAACCAAAAGACAAAACTCAGCAGATCTGGGTCCATTAGGAACAGCAGGAATAAACAGTATGAGAGGTGGAGACCATGTCTGGGAAGGTCTCTAAGCTTCATCCTCACAGCTAAGTCCAATACTTCTGTGGTCATGAGAGAGGCTATGGCTAGGGTAAGGGCAGGGGCAATGTCAAAAAGGACATGGTGACTTCCACTTCTACCAAGTATGGGGCTCTGTCATGCCCCACATCCATTCAGTAGGTACATCTGAGGCCACTCCCTAGCATATGACCTAGGACTATTCTTCTCACACAGACAAAAGATCCCAGATGTTAACCAGAAAATGGAGATTAAAGAGAACTGTAAGACTGGATTGAGTCTTCTGTACATCAAAGAGAGAAACAAGTTACTTGACACCATGAAGAAAGACTTGGGAAATGCAAAGCATTCTCAGAAGAAATTGATCTTCTCTCAAGCAAGCAGAGAAGCCATTCTAGACCAACACAGACAGGTGGCCCAACAACCAATGCAGTAGTCACTCTTGGATGATGGGGACAACCTAAGACAATGAAAGTGGGCTGGAGGAAGACAAGACAGACCATCCACACTGCATCTCTTCTCTTTCCACAGCACTGCCATCCAGATCAATGCTGATCCCACGGGAGGCTGGAGGTTTGTCAGTTTCTAATTAACAAAGAAACTCTTGGTGGAAGGCCCAGAATTTCTCAGTAAGTGGCCAATTTTATCTCATTAACTTCTGTTATTTGACTCAAAAGCTTCTGTTTGAGAGTTGAGGTGCAAGAATACCCAACTGGTAATCCTGTCCCTAAAGTTTAAACAGCAGACTTCACTTTGCAGTGTTATTTTATAGGTACATCATATTGAAGAGACGCCATGTCTCTTCAGAGGGCAGCTTTTCCTTTCCACCTGAGTCTGCCTTCTGCTGAGAAGAACCCATGTCCCTGTGGGGTTAGCAAAGTATGAACTGTTACTCCACTTTGTACGTAGACTTTATAAAATAAAAAATTTAAGTATATATATTATATATATTATATATTTTACTTCATAACTACATTTTTGCAAATATACCAAATAAAAATATAAAATTTAGAAGACTAACATCCACAATGATGTTAAATTGTCTGCAAAGAGAGAGAAATGTCTCAGTGGTTGAATGTACTTACTTGTTTTGCAGAGGGCTCAAGTTTGATTCCAAGAATCCATAAAGTAGGTCATACCTGCCTGTAACTTCAGCTCTAAATCTGCTGGCTCTGAAGGATCTGGTGCCTTCTTCTTTCCTCCGTGGATCCTGAATGCACATAGTGCACATAAACACACACAAGAAAATATATACATGTAAGTAAAGTAAGTAAATAATCTTTAAAAAGAAATGGATACTGTACTGGCTGGTTTTTGTGTCAACTTAAGACAAGCTAGAGTCATCACAATGGAAGGATCCTCAGTTAAAGAAATACCTCCATGAGATGCAGCTGTAAGGTTCAATTAATGATCAATGAGGAAGGGCCCAGCCTGTTGTGGGTGGTGTCATCCCTGTGCTGATGGTCTTGAGTTCTTTAAGAAGGTAGGCTGAGCAAGCCATGAGAAGTCAGCCATGAAGAGCAAGCCAACAAGCATCACCCTCCATAGCTTCTGGATGAGCTTCTGCTTCCAGATTCCTGCCCTGCTTGAGTTCCTATCCTGACTTTCTTTAGTGATGAACAGTGATGTGGAAATGTAAGCCTAATACACTTTCTTCTCCAACTTACCTTTTGATCATGGTGTTTTGTTGAAGCAATAGAAACCCTAAGACAGATACCTACAGTGCCAACAGAATTGAATTTATTTCTTTCAGCAGCAAGGAAGGAGGCTGCTTAGAATGGGCCATGCTTGGGCACCACGCACATATAATTAATTGAGTTGTGTGAGTCAGTTTAAGTTGAGACATCAGTTGGGGTTGGAGGAGCTGATCGAGATAGACTAAACTCTTGATATAATAGATAAAGATTGGTGACAAGGGTGTGAGTAAACACTAAGGGTAAATAGTTTCTTAATAAATATAGGTGAGTGGTCTGTTGGGAGACAGAGGCTTTATACAGGGAGTGTGGTTAAATGATAAGTCAAAGTTCAGATAGAAGCTTGGGAGATGGCTCAATCAGTAAAATGCGTGTTATATGAACATGAGGACCTGGGTTTGGTACCCAAGTAAAAAGCCCAGTATAATGGTATTGCATCTGCTGTTTCAGGGCTGGAGAGAGACATCAAGCTCCCTGAAGTTTACTGGCCAGCTGGCCCAACTGTATGGGTGAGCTTCTGTTTCAAGGACAGACCTTATTTCAAAAAATAGTGTGGTGATCTGGCCTCCACAAGCATATGCACACACAAGTAAATCAATCAATCAATCAATCAATCAATCAATAAGAAAAAGTAAATCCAAGCTCACAAAACAATAATAAAGTTATCTGCTAATCCATTTTCCTGGGCAGCAATTTCTTCCACAGTAGAGGAGTAATTTGAATGTAGCTAGTACCAGTACTTGATCCTATTCAGGTGTGGGGCTGCAGGTGCTTTGCCCCTCAGAGAGCAGTAACTGCCCACAGCCCATCTATGGGAAGCTGAGTCGGCTGAACTTAATCTCTGGCTCTTGCCTCATATTCCAAAGCCAGATTAGTCTGATGGGAACATTTTCTAACTGAGAATCTCTCTTCTCAGATGACTCTAACTTGTGTCAGGTTGACATAAAACTAACCAACATGCTATGTTAGATTGAACGTTGTGGTTGTCTCTATCAAATTCAGGTATACTTGGGCCATATATGGAAATGGGTTTTTGTATTTGTAATTAGTTAAGATGAAGTAATAGTGCATTATCACAGGCTCTAAACCTCAATCTGGTGTCTATACAAAGCCATGTGAGCACACAGAGGCACCCCTACAAAGGAGATGACTTGTACTGATGGAGGCAGTAACTAGAGTGATGGACCTATGATATGAATACTTGTGTTGCCAGATACTACCAGAAGGGAGAAAGAAAAACAGGAAGATACTCATCACCGCTTTTTAAAATAACATAAGAAACCTTGACTGTGAATTTGTAAGCTTTGAAACTGAAGGACAGAGGATCCTTCCAGTTTCCATCTGCTCCTGGAGCTGACCCTGTGCTACAGCTCTCCGTACCCAGGTCCCACCATGAGAGAGCTGGTCTCCCAAGAGTGCTGACACACCTGTGAGTACAGGTGAGACCACCACTTCTGCTCAAATTCCTGGCCCAAGAGGCACCCACCCAGAGCCATCAGGACACAGGAACCAAGGGACAGCAGGGAACAGGATCCTTCTGGTTTCTGTCTGTGCCTGGAGCTGACCCTGTGCCACAGCTCTCCATACCAAACCCCACTGGGAAAGACCTGGTCTCCCAGGAGTGCTGCCACACAGGCTTACAGGAGGGATAAGCCACAGTCAGAGAGAGCAAGACCAACTAACACCAGAGATAACCAGATGGCAAGAGGCAAGGGCAAGGACATAAGCAACAGAATCCAAAGCTACTTGGCATCATCAGAACCCAGTTCTCCCACCACAGCAAGCTCTGGTTACCCCAACACACAAGAAAAGCAAGATGATGATTTAAAATCCCATCTCATGCCACGGACTACCACAGTCAGGTATGGGGGTTTCTGAGTAGAGGGTTCTTGAAGGCTAGGTGGATAAGAATTTGGTTGTGGCAAACAGAAAATGAAAGAACTTAGTGGGGAAACTCCCACTCATATCCCGAGTCGGAGTGCACCCAAAGAAATACAAGAGACCATCTTGATGCAAACACACGAGGTAGTTTAATGATGGAGCTCCAGGCCGACACATATCTCACACAGGAGATAGCGGATTGTCGGCCACGTGGCTCAAAAGCTAGGGGTTTTTATAGAAGAGGGTCTGGGGCTGGGGGAGGAATTGGCACGGTTTCATATGATTGGTTCATTTAAACATCAGCAGACTGTACGTGCAGATTGAGGTAACAGCAGAGCATCTGGTTAACATTTAACCCATGTCAGAAGGGTGGGAGATAGGGAGGTGCCGGGCCAGTCCAGACAGGTCATTCTCTTTATCTTTATGGCCAAGCAGCCTCAGGAATGTCTTAACAATGGGCCTGCCCAGGCATGTCCTGGCCTGTTCTGTTATGTTCTCAGCCCCAGGTTTCAAAGCTCACAAACAACTCTTTGGGCTATTTGACATAAATTACATGAATCACAGGTCTCAAGTTTTATTTTCTTTCAAAACAAACGCAGAAGCAGTTTGAATCTGAGTGTATTTTACAGCTCTCAATCAAGGATTTTTATATATAAACAACTATTACAGCTCTGAGAAGATGTTTTCAATGAAGCAGTTGTGGATAGGACAGATATTACCATAGTCATTTGGCACAGTAAAGCACAAAATCATTCCAAGCTAGTGGCACACTTCCAAGAACAGGTTAGTAAATTGTTATGGTCAGTTTTTATTTAAAATCTAGTACCTGATCTTTTTGTAAATCTTCAAAACATAAATTTAAACTATTTTAATTCTTTCTTATTTAAAGCTTTTTAAAACAATACAACAAAGCCCACCTCTGATGATACATGTGAAGCCATATGAAATTTTATTGTTGGGGAAGTTTTTATCTATCAATACTATCTTGTAAATTATTTTTAAACTTGTTTCCCCGGAGATAAGATCATGGCATGGCTAGTGCCCCCATCTCAAGCTATGGTCTCATACCCATTATTTTCACTAAAGATTTTAGCCTAGGCCATCAGGAACATCTTGTAAGTAAGAAAAGGAATAAAAGAAGATAAAACAGATAAATTTCCATGAAAACTATGGCTCAATATTTTTTCTCCTGCCAAGAGTTCCACAACTGGTTCCAGGAGGCCTCCTTCCTTTGAAGTTTTCTCCTCAGTCTGTGGAACTTGTCACACAGAATCTACTGGGGTTGGTGTGGCAATAGAGGACTTTAAGAAGGACATAATTAACTCCCTTAAAGAAATACAGGAAAACACAGGTAAACAGCTAGAAGCCCTTAAAGAGGAAACACAAAATTCCCTTAAAGAATTACAGGAAAACACAACCAAATAGGTGAAGGAATTGAACAAAACCATCCAGGATCTAAAAATGGAAATAGAAACAATAGAGAAATCACAAAAGGAGACAACCCTGGAGTTAGAAAACCTAGGAAAGAGATCAGGAGTCATAGATGCAAGCGTCACCAACAGAATGCAAGAGATAGAAGAGAGAATCTCAGGTGCAGAAGATTCCATAGAAAACACTGACACAACAGTCAGAAAATGCAAAATGCAAAAAGCTCCTAACCCAAAACATCCAGGAAATCCAGGACACAATGAGAAGACCAAACCTAAGGATAATAGGTATAGAAGAGAGCAAAGATTCCCAACTTAAAGGGCCAGTAAATATCTTCAACAAAATTATAGAAGGAAACTTCCCTAATCTAAAAAAAGAGATGCCCATAAACACACAAGAAGCCCACAGGACTCCAAATAGATTGGACCAGAAAAGAAATTCCTCTCATCACATAATAATCAAAACAAGAAATGCACAAGAAAAAGAAAGAATATTAAAAGCAGTAAGGGAAAAACGTCAAGTAACATATAGAGGCAGACCTATCAGAATTACACCAGACTTCTCACCAGAGACTATGAAAGGCAGAAGATCCTGGGCAGAGGTTATACAGACCCTAAGAGAACACAAATGCCAGTGCAGGTTACTATATACCTATAGCTGCCCGCAGTTACACAAGCAGGATTCCCGAAAGGAAGGCTGGAGTTGTATGGGAGACAGCTCAATAAATAATGAGCCAAGACAAAGTTTTCTGATCAAGGCCAATGTTTACTCAAGAGTCTGAGCTTATGGGGGGAGGGACCCATCCCCCACCACACCAGGATCTCAATTCATCAGGAGTGTCAGGAGAGCAGGTTCAGCCTCTCAGCAGGTACTGGTGTCTCCGAGGAAACCCGCAGATGTGGCAGAACAATAGACCTTATCTAGGTTGGAAGACTCCACCCTAGGTGGGCTAGCTGACAGTGGCAGAACAGGTCTGAGCCAGCCTGCTCAAGGCTGGGGGAATCTACATATACCCAGCAAAACTCTCAATTACCATACATGAAGAAACTAAGATATTCCATGTCAAAACCAAATCCACACAATATTTTCCACAAATCCAGCCCTACTAAGGACAATAGATGGAAAACACCAGCACAAGGAGGGAAACTACACCCTAGAAAAAGCAAGAAAGTAATCATCTTTCAACAAACCCAAAAAGAAGGTAGCCACATAAACATAATTCCACCTCTAACAACAAAAATAACAGGAAGCAACAACCACTATTCCTTAATATCTCTTAACATCAATGGACTCAATTCCCTAATAAAAAGGCATAGACTAACAGACTGGATACTTAAACAGGACCCAGCATTTTGCTGCATACAGGAAACACACCTCAGTGACAAAGACAGACACTACCTCAGAGTAAAAGGCCGGAAAACAATTTTCCAAGCAAGTGGTCCCAATAAACAAGCTGGAGTAGAAATTCTAAAATCGAATAAAATCAACTTTCAACCAAAAGTTATCAAAAAAGATAAGGAAGGACACTTCATACTCATCAAAGGAAAAATATACCAAGATGAACTCTCAATTCTGAACATCTATGCTCCAAATGCAAGGAGAGCGTGGAATACCCACAATACAACTCACAAACCACATGAAGCTCAAGAGGAAGGAAGACCGAAGAGTGGATACTTCAGTCCTACTTAGAAGGGGAAATAAAATAATCAAGGGACGTAGAGGGTAGAAGGGACTTGGGAGGAAGAGAAGAGTGGGAGGGGAAAAGAAGGGAAGAATCAGGTATGGGAGGAAATGGAGGAGATGTACAGAGGGTCAGGAAATTGAACAGAGGTGTGTATCAATGGGGAATGGTGAACTGGGGGTAACAACCAGAAAATCCCAGATGCCAGGAAAGCAAGATCCCATGGGGATGACATTAACTGAAATACCCCACAGAGGGAAGGGAGAACCTGTGGAGACCATATCCAGAGGTTAGGCATGGCCCCCTAGATGAGGAATAGTGCCACCCACCCATCTCCAGAATTTTAACCCAGAATTGCTCCTGTATAAAGGAAATACAGGGACAAAGAGTGGAACAGAGACTGGAGGAAAGGCCATCCAGAGACTGCTCCACCTGGGGATCCATCCCACATGCAGACACCAAACCCAGACACTATTGCTGATGCCAAGAAATGCCTGCTAACAGGAGACAGCTGTCTCCTAAGAGGCTATGCCAGATCCTGCCCAATACACTTGGGGATGCTTGCAGCCAGCCATCAGACTGAACACAAGGACCCCAATGGAGGAGTTATGGGAAGGACTGAAGTAGCTGAAGGGGCCTTACCTGGCATCAATGGGAGGGGAGGCCCTTGGTCCTGTGAAGGCTTGATGCCCCAGTGTAGAGGAATGCTAGGGCAGTGAGGTGGGAGTGGGTGGGTGGGTGGGTGGGTAGGGAAGCACCCTCATAGAAGCAGGGTAAGGGGGAATGGGATAGGGGGATTGCAGAAGGCCTCCTGGTCTCTTGGTTTTCCCCTCCCACCTCTCTTCTCATGGTCCAGCTTAAGATCAAGTTTACTCTGGATTCTTCGGGAAGACTCAGGCCCTGGCTATGTGCTCCCTCAAAATCTACAATAAACCTTCTCCACCATCTCTTAGAGCAGGCATAGCCTTCTTTTTATTTCTTTTTTCATTCAATAACCAAAAGCCCCGCATGCTGGGTGTGGACCCTTTCAGTTTAGCAGGCTTGTCTGGCCTGATCTGTCCTTGCTAAGCCCCTGTCTTAGTCAGGGTTTCTATTCCTGCACAAACATCATGACCAAGAAGCAAGTTGAGGAGAAAAGGGTTTATTCAGCTTACACTTTCCACATTGCTGTTCATCACCAAGGAAGTCAGAACTGGAATTCAAGCAGGTCAGGAAGCAGGAGCTGATGCAGAGGCCATGGAGGGATGTTCTTTATTGGCTTGCTTCCCCTGGCTTGCTCAGCCTGCTCTCTTATAGAACCAAGACTACCAGCCCAGAGATGTCACCACCCACAAGGGGACCTCCCCACTTGATCACTAATTGAGAAAATGCCTTATAGCTGAATCTTGTAGAGGCATTTCCCCAACTGAAGCTCCTTTCTCTGTGATAACTCCAGCCTGTGTCAAGCTGACACAAAACTAGCCAGTACAACCCCCATTTTCATCCCTTTTGGAATGGGATTGTTTACTCTGTGCCATTGTATACAAGATGTAGATAACTTGTGTTTGTTTTGTTTTACAAAGGCTCACAGCTAAGCATTTGTTTTGAGCCTCAGAAGAATCCCTGGACCTTGGAACAATGTTAGAACTGTAAGTGCAGGCACTTTTGAGGTTGGACTGAAAGTATTTGCATTATCAGATGCTCGTGAGTTTATGGGGCCAGGAGTGCATTGTTGTGGTTTAGATGTGAAATGTTCCCACAGACTCTAGGTTTCCAGCTTGTGGTAATGATTGAGGAGGTTATAGAACCTTTATGAGGTGGACTTAGCTGAAGGAAATGGGCCATTAGAGTGGTGGTGACAGAGGAGTGAGATTTTATAGCTTTACCTTATATTCTGTTTTTTTTTTTTTTTTTTTTATCCATCCAGAGGTGAGCAAGCTCCTGCTGCCATAGCTGTGAGCCTATCCTGCGCCATACTTTCCTTGTCTGATAGACAGTATTCACTCTCTCAAACTATGAGCCAAAATGAACTATTTCTGCTTAAAATAACAATGATGATGACGACGACATGACAATGACAATTCTCAGCAGGATACAAATCACATAAGACTATGCACAGACCTGCCAAGGTCTAGGTAAGAATAGGGACTCTAAGGACATTGACTTCGTGTGTGTGTGTGTGTGTGTGTGTGTGTGTGTGTGTGTGTGTGTGTGTAAAATTAGGAATACTTGCTAGGCATAGTGGGTCACACCTGCAATCAAATTTCAGGAGCCTGAGGCAGGAGGATCATGAGTTTAAAGCCATCCCAGGCTATATATTGAATTCCAGGGTAGCCAGGATGCTTAGTAAACACTGTCAAACCCAGAACCAAAGCCAAAGTTGACCCTTTGAAGTTTCAGCTCCATGAGCTTTGACAGGAGTATATGACTGAGTGAGCATCCCCACAAACAAAATTCATAACAGTTTCCTCACCTAAAAAACAATTCTCAGGGGACTCTTAGCACAGTTCCAGTGGTGTAATTTAAGCTCCACTCTGTGTGTCCTGTTTCCAGTCAAGACCACTTTCCCCAGAGTTGGAAGGATGATTTCCCTGCTCTGCCTCCTTAGAGCTGCAGTTGAAAGAGCCAGGTTGCTAATGTTGACTCTCTTGTTCCTCCTGAGACCAATTTTCTGGACCTGAACAGCACCCACAGCCAATACCTCCTACAGCCATCGAAGCAACTTCTGTGAGAGGAAGAAAATCACCTGCTTCTCAGAGCAGCCACAAGCACTCTCCCTGCCAGATGTTCCAAGCACCTGAGAAACAAGTTCATTGATCTGGAATCCCAGGATTCTCTTCCAATTAGGGTCTCATCATCCCAGTTGCTGCCCACACATTAGACAATCGGAATAGGCTTCTGAGGGCAGACAAGCCCTCTCTCAGCAGCAGCAACAAGCCTTTAGCAACTGTGTGACTCCTTCCTAAAGCAGGTGATGCCATGGTAGGCAGTGCATTTCCACCTTCAGGTCAATGTAGGGAGTGGGAGGGGGCTCCCAAACCTCTTTCCTGAGACAGGAACTGGCAGTATAGGGAGGGGCCTTCCACATCTTACCTTTCAGGCTAGCAAGGAAAAACTGTCAGCTGTGGTCTGGTGGCCTATGGGCTTCAGCATCTCCTCTCCTAGCATGTACCTCATCTTACTCTGCCTCCGTTTCAATGGCAGTGAAGAGACCTGGTGACAAGCTAAGTGGCAAGAACACAGTGCACAGGGAGCGGTGCATGTGTGGGTGTGCATTTAACAAAATGTTCTCTTGTGAGGAGACCTTGCAAGAAAATGGAGTATTGGGGGGAGGGCAGTGCTTAGGGCCAATTGTGAAGTCAATGAAACTTCTAGCTCAAACATTTCTGCCTCTGCTAATCCCACTTGAAGTAAAGCCTCTAGACAGTTTACATGTCTGCTTGCTCTCTGTTCCCAAGACTGTAAGGATCAGCAGTTCTTAGAATGATCATAATCAGGCATTCCTACACAAACACACTAGCATGCAAATACACAAATGCCTACATGCATCAGAACTGTGGGCCTTCAGAGGAACAGAAGCTACTAACTCCACTCTTTCACTAACTTCAACCATGGTGTAAGCCTATCTGGAAACTCTGGCAGACTCCTGGACTGTGAAGTCCAGAAAACCACATTCCTCTCAGATGACACCTGCATGAGGGTACCTAACTTCTGAGTTAGAAAATCCTTGTTAAAAGCAAACACTGAACTCTGTGTCCAGAGCCATGAGAAAGCCTCTGTAGGAAGGCAAAGGATGTTGGACAACACACAGCCATCAGTTTCAGTTATATCAGTGGGCTTTGGGGTGTAAGGGGATCTCTTCTACCTGGTACACGATTCTGGGTGGATTTGATAAGGGCTCAGAGATAAAGTCAAGACTCTGTACTAGTTTGTTTGCACAGAAAAGGTATGCTGGAGAAGCCCTTTGCTGCCAGTGAGGACTGACCAGATTTGGGATATGCAGTCATTACTAGGCAGCAAGACCATGAGTATCATCAGATCAGTCAAGATCAGATCAAGCAGGCATATAAAAACAACAAAGCAGAAGCATGATGAATACATACCAGTAGTCCTAGCACATGGTGAATACATACATACCTGTAGTCCTAACACTTGGCAGGCAGAGGCATGAGATCAGCATGGTGAGTACATACCTGTAGTCTTAGCACATGGTGAATACATACATACCTGTAGTCCTAGCACATGGTGAATACATACCTGTAGTCCTAGCACATGGTGAATACATACCTGTAGTCCTAGCACATGGTGAATACATACATACCTGTAGTCCTAGTATTTGGCAGGCAGAGAGAGGCCTGAGATCAGACATTCAAGGTCATCCTTGGTTCATGGTCAGTTTGAGTCCCAGCCTGGGATACGTGAAACACTGCCTCAAAAAACAAAAACAAAAACCCCAAAACAACATCAACAACACACCAAGCAGAAAATATAATTAAGGTAGTTGGGTTCCAGCAGAGAAAGTCAAAGAGAATATAGAGGGAACAGAGTTCCCAATCACTTCTCTTGACTACCCAGTCAGTTCTCCTCTCAAGCCCAGGTACCCAGGAAATCCATACTTCCTCAGGCTGTTCTGTCCGACTCAGTCCTTGCCACCATGTTCAGTCTATTACTTTTCAGACACCACACTTGCCGTAATCTTGGGTGGTTTCTCCTTGGGATGGAATATATAAAATTTCTCCACCACCACCCCCCCTCTTCACTCTGCTAGGTTTTCTTAGCTTCAGGTAGCTCAAAATCTTCAGAAAGAACTCTAAGAGATGGGTCGGTTGGCAGAAACTGCAGCCACGGTCATGGTCAACCAGTAGCTCCTCCCTGTGAATGTGTTGGTCTCTCCTCTTCCTTGTCCACACACAATATGCTGCAGCTGGGTTTTTCTAGCCCATGAGACCCAGCATGTGTGTCTCTTTCCAGCTCAGTCCATCTCCTTTCCACAGATTCACTCCACATGTCAGATTTCTTCCTTCCTTCCTTCCTTCCTTCCTTCCTTCCTTCCTTCCTTCCTTCCTTCCTTCATTTCTTTTTCTTTCTTTCTTTCTTTCTTTCTTTCTTTCTTTCTTTCTTTCTTTCTTTCTTTCTTTCTTTCTTTCTTTTCTTTCTGTGATGTCCCTGGGCCCTCGAAGTGGGGTGACATACAAAACACAGTTCTCATTACAAAGGGGATTAAGACATAATTTATTCAAATAGAGTGACCATGGCTTGAGAACACAGACTTGGGTTGCCAAGAATAATGTGTTTCAATATAGAAAGTCTTTCATGAACTTTTTAATATAGATGGGGGGAGGGGAATCCAGTCATAAACCAGGACATCTTTCAAATACATTGGTGAAAACATCAGGGAGGCAGGCTATAGTAAAATGAGAAACATCTCTGCAATAGGTCTTAGGTGCTGTCTGCTGATATTCTTTTGGTTGCTGGAAGCTAGGCTGTCTATTAATACGGCCCAGAAGGTTTCACCTGATAATCCTGAGGTCAGACATAAAAGTGGGCAGTGAATGATGACTAAGGGAGTAAAGATGGTCCAAGATCATTTGGCTCTAGATCTGCAACATTCCAAATCTCTATCATTACAAAGTTTTAATCAGTTAACTGGCCTTGTACAGCTTTTAATTTGGGTGTTAAAATCTTTAATGTAGGTGTGACTCCCTCCACCTATCCCCCTACAGAACCTCAGTTTATAAGACATCTTGCAAGTTCTGCCCTCTCGGCAGGCCAGGCTAGTCACCCCAATTAACAACTAGCCAGCTTCATAAGGATGAATAATGCCATCCTACACTCACTAGCTAACCTGCTTGCTGGCTATGGACACCTGAGCAAAGCAGGTCAGAGCCACCAAACCACTCAGCTGCTCTGGACTAGGGAATGTAAAAAAAAAAAAAAAAAAAAATGTAGGTGTTTTATGTTGCTAAGTATTGAGATAATTCTTATGCAGCAAAAGCTGACACAACAGCATCTTTGTGGTCTATGGTCACTATCCATTTCTTTTCTCAAGTGCACATGATAAATGGAATTGCACCTCTCCTTTGAGACTTAACTGAAATATACCTGCTTCTATAACTCTATGATTTTATAATACCTGCTTCTCAGAGTCACATACTGGAGCCCAACCCTTCTTCCCACAATGCTTTGTTTCTTAATTTCTATTTATTATTCATTGCTTTGCCCTGAATGTATTTTCTCTTAAGGCTTCAGTGAGGAGGGAGACTGGGTCTTGACCATCACTGTAGTCTCTCAAGTGCCTAAGAAGCAGCACCTCTGAGGTTCTCACACTTTAATGAGTAGAAAGCTTACTTGGGTAGCTGGCTCTTTGTGTTGATTCTCAGCCCATCATGGGAGACTCTGATTTATTAATTCTGGTGTAGAATTAATTAATTCTGGTGTAGAATCCCAGAAAAGAAATATGTAACAAGTGGTCTAGGAGACCTAGCTGCAGCTGATATAGGACATGGCTGAAAAAATAAGCCTGAGGAGATGCTGCGCTCCCATGAGTTCGGTGACTTGTTCAAGGTCATACAGTCAGAATGTGACAAAGCCAGCCTGAAACCCCTTTCCAGACAGCCCTGCAGGTACTCTGAAAACATGCAAGCCACATTTTGAATCTCTAGACTCTACACTAGTAAAACCCATGGCTTGCAAGTGACTTCAGGATTGTGTGCATGTACACATGTAGAACAGCTACTTACTAGAGAGTGTCCCAGCAGATGGCCCGTTCTTCTCTGTTGCACTAGGAAGTGTTGGGCTGATGGCCAGATGTGGCTGCATTGCTAAAGAAGAACCAACCTGAGTAGAGCAAGATCAAGACCCACATCTGCCTTCCCCACTCTCCAGCTCCCTAACAAGGTAGCTAGCATCAACAAGAGGTCTCTATGGAATAAAGGGGCACTCCAGGGAGAACCAAGAAATGCTGCTTATTCAGAACTTGCTATAGATGTGAGTCAGCAACAACTATCTATATCTGACATAAACTCAAAGACAAGCAGAGTGGGAAGGCTGGCCAGTAGGAAATAGCTTCATACAGCCTCTGATTAGGGGTTGTGGACATGAAGCAAACAGAACAGGCTATCTAAAAGCAGGGTGCCCCACATGATTGAGAGTTCATATTTGGTTTTCTTTTTTAAAAATCAGTCCTAAGTTGAAAGGGGACACAAATGAGAGGCAGTTACTGATTAAATATCCACTCTGTCGGACTGATTTATAGGTGTTGGGCTATGAATTGTAGACTGTGGGCCAGTGGGGGAGGCAGGGGAGAGACTCTTATCTATGTACTTGCATGTAGAGGCCAGAGGTCAACTTCTGGTGTCACAATGCAGGAGACTTGACAGCCCCAAGGCTCTATCTGTGTCTGCCTCCCCAGCACTGGGGATAGAAGTGGGAGCCACCTCTCGTTGATTTTTTTTTTTAACCTGGATTCTAGGGGAGTGAGCTCAGATCCTCAGGTCTGTGAAGCAAATACTACCAACTGAGCTAGCTTGCCAGCCCCAAGCCCCTCTTTTTATATGCAGCCTAGCCATTATCTGTTCACATCTTAATCTTTCAAAGAGAATTCGATTCCCTGCACATTTCTCCTTGGCTAGCCAGCCCATTTCTTACTTCTCTCAAACGAACCTGATGTCGCAGTTTCTGTACGATCTGAAATATGGCCCCTCCTCCCCCCACCTCCAGCTCTCAGCATCTAGAAGAGAGGACTGGAGAAGCTCCTGACGTGCTGCCTGTCTATGGGGACTCTGGAATGGAACTTTTCTACCGTTTAATGTACCAATCCATCATCAAACTGCAGAGGGAGATCCGCCTCTGAATCATCAGGAACCCATGTCACCCTCACCCCACCCCCTACTTCTGCAGAGCTGTTTAGTCATCAGCACATGATAAATGGAATCCTGCCTCTCCCTCGAGGCTTAACTAAAAGCTGCTTCTATTGCTTCTCCGAGTTCCATGCTGGAGCCCACCCTTTCTTCCCACAATGCTGTGTTCCATTGCTTTGCCTTGGTCACTTTCCATTCCTTTTCTCAAGTACACATGAGAAACTTGAACTTTAAGTTTCACCCAGGGACCTCCTGATGCTGTGAGATGAAGAAATTTCCAGAGTGTTCAGTTTCCCATTTCTTTACATGGGTAATCCTCCATGTTGTCCATGCAGAGGAGGCCTAGAGTCACCCTTCAGCTGCCCACTCATTACCACATTCAGTCTCTACCAAGTCCTATTAATTCTACTTCCAGGATCTCTCTTGATTTGGTCCAGTTCCCAGTTCTGTCATTCCTGCCTGAATCCTAACGTATGCTGGCAGCACCTCACACCTGCCCTTGCCAATGCTCAAACAAGCCAATGTACCTTTAAACTCTTTAAAATAAGAATGGCAGAGATAGGCCAGGTACAGTGGCCACATCTGCTATCGCAGGGTTTGGGAAGCAGAGACAAGGGCTCAGTAGTTCAAAGTCGTCCTCCGCTATACAATGGATTTAAGGTCAGCCTGGGCTGCAGGAGATCCTGTCATAAAAACAAAAACAAGCCAGGCGGCGGGGGCGCACACCTTTGATCCCAGCACTCGGGAGGCAGAGGCAGGCAGATTTCTGAGTTCGAGGCCAGCCTGGTCTACAGAGTGAGTTCCAGGACAGCCAGGGCTACACAGATAAACCCTGTCAGAAAAGAAAAAAAAAAAAAAAAAAAAAAAGGAAAGGAAAGAAAGAAAGGGAGGGAGGGAGGGAGGGAGGGAGGGAGGGAGGGAGAGAGAGAGAGAGAGAGAGAGAGAGAGAGAGAGAGAGAGAGAGAGAGAGAGAGAGAGAGAGAAAGAATCGAATATGTACCTATTGAGTTAGAAAACAACTGTCAAGTCTGGAGAGGCGACTCAGAGGCTAAGAGCATGTATTGTTCTTGAAGAGGAGCAGAGCCACATCAGGCTGCTCACAACTGCCTGTGACTCTAACTCCAGGGGGGGTCACAATGTCTGCCCTCTGTAGACATGTGCACACACATACACATAATAACAAATACTAGAAAACAAATGTGAGTTTTAAACTTTTACCTATTAGGGCAACCGATTAGCAATGTAGACATTTTAGAGGCTAAAAACCGCAGTTGCAGAGCAAAACAACCATCTAAGTTCAGGCGTCTTAGAAAATACCTTGTCGAGCACAATCTAGGCCTCGGAGGAGCTGTGGTTGTCACCCTCTACAGGATGGGTTTTCCCGAAGCTGCCAGCTCCTTCAGGACGCACCAGGTTTCAGCTGCTCCCACCAGCTCTGCAGGGGATGGATTCAAGGCAAACCTCGTCTTTAAGGAGATTGAGAAGAAGCTTGAAGAGGAAGGGGAACAGTTCGTGAAGAAAATCGGTGGCATTTTTGCCTTCAAAGTGAAAGATGGCCCTGGCGGCAAAGAAGCTACCTGGGTGGTGGATGTGAAGAATGGCAAAGGATCTGTGCTTCCCAATTCAGATAAGAAGGCTGACTGCACAATCACCATGGCCGACTCAGACTTGCTGGCTTTGATGACTGGAAAAATGAACCCTCAGTCGGCCTTCTTTCAAGGGAAACTGAAGATTGCTGGTAACATGGGACTGGCCATGAAACTACAGAACCTTCAGCTTCAGCCGGGCAAAGCTAAGCTGTGAGGAGTCCCTTTGGCAACCTCAGGACATCAAGATGAGATGTGTAGATAGGTAGAGATCCACGTCTCGTCGTCAGGACTTAGACTGACACCTCCCGAATAGCATGAGATAGATTTGTTGCTAATTGGGTGCGGTCAATTGTGTTTCCCCGAAGCTGGGAGGTACATAGGGCCTCCCTGCCTGCACTGCTGCTTTGAGGACTTGCATTCTACTGTGCTTGATGAAGCTACTATGTCAATGATGGTTTGGGGTAAACTTGAGTTTCAGAATAAAATTCAGAACAGTAAAATCTGAAGACTGAGTAAACAAAGCCCTTGTTTTGCTTAGAAGTATATTTGAGGATCACTGTGTTGGACACTCGGTGTGACATTTCTCCTTGGGGGGACTAGAGAAGAAACAGATTTCCATAGTTGACCAGGAATTAGTGCCTCACACTCAATTACCTGCATCAGTTTCTCACTAATAGTTCTTAAAATAAAATTCTGTACTAAAAGTTTAAAAAAAAACTTTAAAAATGTTCATTTCATGCCATCAGAAACAGTTCTTTTCTTCCCAAATAAAATACAAGAATTATGGTCAGAGCTTAAGAGAGAATTTACAGCTGAACAGAACTGTTTTAAAATATTTTTCAAATGGGCATCTTTTTAAAAATCATAGTATCAGAGCCATGGATACCATTAATAAAAATAACTGAATAAAGTTTCTTCCAGAGATACGGGCTTCAAATTATAGTTTCATATTAATAAGTGTATAAACTGAGTCTCACAAATTTCCTTTTTCATACACTTGATTGTCTGCATTTATCTTTCTTCCAAGTTTTTCTAATTCTAATGCTATTTGTTATAATTTAGGTTTGGGATAAAAATATGCTTTTGGAAGATTTAAAAAGAAAATTAAAACAGCTCTTCCTGAAAAAAAAAAAAGAAAAAAAAAAAAAAGAAAATACCTTGTCAGAGAAAGCATTTTCAGTCATATTTGGAATGTGAGAATCTGCTTCTGTCTAACTGCAAAGGGACGAGCACCATTCTTCTTGTGATGGTAAGTCTTTTACTAGCTCTTAGAAAGTTCTGCAGTATCCAGACTGAACAGTATACCTCGATTAGTAAATACCAAGGAGGGAAAACGTGTCTGAGTAAGGGAGGACCCAGGAAAACAGATTGCAGAAAGAGGAGCACGGCATAGGCTGTGAAGTGCTGCCTTGGAAGCTGCCACTGCTTTTCCTGGCCTAGCTGTTCTGCAGGTCCTGTGACCACCATTATGTCCCTCCTCTGCTGCAGTCACATCCTGGCCTACAGGACCCATCGCTGAGTAGACTCAGCCCTTCTGGAGTGAGAAGGTTCTGTGCCTTCCAGGTGAGCTTGTACCTACCTCCTTACTTGATGCTTTTCCTTCAGATCTCAGAAACTCTATGTACCTTAAACACACACAAATACACACACGCACACACTAACATACACACACACATATACACACACACACACATATACATTCACACACATACACACTCTCACATATACATACTCATACATACACACATGCCCCACAGCTCTCACACACACCCCACACTTACATGCACACACACACACACACTTACACACATATATACACACACTCACACAGACATAGATACACACATGCCATCACACACACATGCATGCACATACACATATTCACACATACAACATAACACACTCACACACACAGTCATTCATATACAATACACCACATGCACACTCACACACACACACACACACACACACACACACACACACACACATACACCCTGCCTGGACTGCTGTCTCTCCGTGCCTGACTCACTAATGTTCACCTGTCAGATCTCAGATTAAACATTTTCCTCTCAAGTCAGCTTTGAGCGCTCACTATGCCTTGAAAATAATATCTTTCTGTCATGTCCTTTGATAGCACCCTAAACTTTTAGGACACTCACCACAACTTACAGTTTCTGCTCTTTGTCTTATATTTGTCTCCCTTCCAGACTAAAAAGTTCAGAAAGGCAAGAACAGCTTCTGACCTTTTACCTCTCCCTCCTTCCTATCCCCTTCCTCCCCTTCCTCTCCTCCCCTCCCCTCCCCTCCCCCACTCCCTTCTCTGCCCTTACTCCCTCCCCTCTCTCTTTGACCTACTCTATGAGCCTAGGCTGGCCACACACACAGTTCTCACTCTCCTAAATGCTGGAATTAAAGACATATACCACCAACCATGATATTCTATCTTTTTCAACACAGGACCGTCATCAATAACACGTCATAAAAATAGTAGCAATTAACATTTTCTAAATGCTTACACTGTTCCTCACCCCGCTCGGGCTGCTTTAAGGGTATCCACATCATTTAACAAATATTTACCAAGTGGTGGTTTGGAAAACAGGTGCTAGGCAGGCACACAGCAAGGAAGAAAACAGACGAAAGTAGCTGCTTCATGAAGCTGACATTTTAATGGGGAGACACACCAAGCAGGATGGTAAATAGCTCATACGCAATATCGTCAAGTGTTATGTGTTAAGAAAGAATGCAAGCACGGTGGGGGAGGGCAGGCTTTTGAGATTCCCATTTCCCCAGGTTTCATAGAACCAGAAATAAAAACTTGCTCAAAATTGAAGCCCTCAATGGAGGAGCTAGAGAAAGTAGCCAAGGAGCTAAAGGGATCTGCAACCCTATAGGTGGAACAACATTATGAACTAACCAGTACCCCGGAGCTCTTGACTCTAGCTGCATATGTATCAAAAGATGGCCTAGTCGGCCATCACTGGAAAGAGAGGCCCATTGGACTTGCAAACTTTATATGCCCCAGTACAGGGGAACGCCAGGGCCAAAAAGGGGGAGTGGGTGGGTAGGGGAGTGGGGGTGGGTGGGTATGGGGGACTTTTGGTATAGCATTGGAAATGTAAATGAGCTAAATACCTAATAAAAAATGGAAAAAAAATTGAAGCCCTCGGTTAATCCAGTATCAGATTCAAAAATTACATGTAGCCTTTGACGCCACAGGCCTAATCATTGTACTTCCCCACCACACCCTCACCACCAGATAGGTGATCAATAAGATTTGATGAAAGTCTAGTATGTAGCTCAGTGGTAGAACACTCACCAAGCACACACAGAAACCCAGTACCGAGGGTGAGGGTGGAGTGACAGAAGGGACCATCTCAAGGGTTGCTTGTGCTGTTCAGTGGCTTGAACATTCATAGTCATCCCATTGGGATGTAGAACACCAATTTTTCAAGAGTGCCTTGCAGGGACTTGAGGCCCAAAAGTCACTTAAGTGCCGCCCTGAGAAGTGAAGGAGGCACTCCAGGCCCCGCCTTCCTCTGGCCTCTGGCCAGAGCAACTCTTTTTATCCATTTAGTGTGTTGGGGTTCTGGGTGACAAGTCTTCAGTGGCAGAACTGTGGTGGAGGCAGCTCGCTCAGACTCTCCTACTGAGGTGGAACCTGAGACTGAGAATAATAACACGGCGTATTCAGAGTTATAGAGCCAGCAAGGAGCTTGCGTATGGGGCTGGCCTGGAGCTGAGAAGGGGTCGGAGCATGCCCAAAACCTCAGATTTTCTCATCCTGAGAGTGGTGGGAGCTTGGCTTCTCCCCAACCTTGCTCTGGCACCCACAGAGCCCCGTGGCAGAGCACCGATTGCCCTGGTGTATGTAGTAACTGACAAGCTCATGGTCTCCAGGGTTACAAGGGCTGGTTGCTGTTTATCTGATGGCTGGGCTGAAACATCCCTGGGCTGTATGACCTTATAAGATTCCTTCCTCCTGATCCCTAGTGGTCCCGAGTATGCAAATGAAACACCATCAATGTTCTTGCCCCAGCTAGTAGCATAACACCATATGGCCCCAACCACTCATTCACCCTTGGGTATAAATATCCCCTGCCCCCTCCTAATAAACGAGCTGTCTTCTCATTTCTAATAAACAGTATTCTCGGTCTTCTTTCCTGTTGTACTCACCTCCACTCAGAATCCTCTTCCAGCGGGCTAAACTTGGATTTGCTTTTTCAATAGCAGGGACATACCAGGACAAAGCGGGACTAGAGCCCAGCACTTGGGTATGACACTTGTGTCATATCTTTCCTCCACACTAATGGGACTGTCAGAGCATGGGCACCAGAAGGGAGGAGTGGGGCTGTAGAGATAGCCAATGATCCCATCTCCTCTTCTTCTGAGCTTTACTTCCCAATGTTCTTTGCGTCTATATTTTTCAGTATCTCTTGAAATTACATAAGCCTTCTGGTTGGTTTCTTGCCAATAAGATGTGAGTAGGTGTGATAGTCTTGGTTTTTAGGCCTGGTCCATAAATCCCATGAAGATTGCTTCAACTGCTTGGCTTGACTTAAAAGATGCCATGTGTTGAAAGTGACAGAGCTTCAAGCAAGGAGCCTGGATCCCCAAGTCACCAATGGGCAGAGAGCTACCTGTCACACCTCCCTGAAGCTTGAACATATTTTAATACCCGGATACTCTAACTTTCTGTTTCTTTTTTAAAATCTATTTTCAACTTTTTAAAAATTCCAGACACTTTCAGAATCACTTTGTGAAGAGAAAGACTTTTCTGAGCAGAAAACCAAGGAAAATAACACCTAAATAGATACATGGCTACATAAAATGTTTTATTCTTTTTTTTTTGGGGGGTGGGGTGGGGGGGCAGTGCTGATACAGCAGCTTCTCCCATGCTAGGAAGTTCTCTACCACTTAGCTGCATTCCCAACCCCAGTTCTTCACTTTTATATGTCAAAATACAAAAACAAAAATGAAAGTAAATGACAAAGTGGGATGAAGAATTTTCATGTATTATCTATTAAGTGTTTCAAGTATAATACATTTTTAAAAGATTTATTTAGTGTTATGTGGATGGTACTTTGCCTGCATGTATATCTGTGTACCATCTGTGTTCCTGTGGAGGCCAGAAGAAGGCTTCAGAACCCCCAGCACCGCAGTTACAGACTGTCGCAAGCCACTGTGTTGGTACTGGGAACAGAATCCAGGACTTCCAGAAGAGCAGCCAGTGCTCTCACCACTGAGCCGTCTCTCCAGCTCTATAATGAAAATGTCAACAATACAAAAGGAAGAATGAAGACGGTAACTTAAGAACATGAATAGGCAAGCCACAGAACATGCAGAAATGACAATGAATATAGGCATATTTAAACCAGCAATTAAAAAATACAGAAGAAAACAACACACTTCCACATTTGTAAAACTAATGAAGGTCTTCCCTCCCTCCCATTCCTTCCCTCCCTTTTCTTTATTTTTTGATTCTTTCCTTCTTTGTGTATTCTTTGAGACAAGGTCTCTGTAGCCCAGGCTGACCTACAACGCAAAATAATTCCCTGGCAAGCCTCCTGAGTCCTGGGATTATAGATATGAACCACCACATCAGGCTTGACCAAGTTCTTTCTAAAGTCCGTGATGATACTGACATTGGTACAGTGAACTGGACTCTTAAAGCTGTTGGGATTGCAGCTGATACAAGCATTCTGAAAAACAATTTGACAGTATTTACCAAGATGATCTCAAATGTTCTTATGATTACCCATAGCGGCTAGTTGCCAAGAATGTTCATTGTAAATACAACAAAATTCTAGCAAGGACAACATTTGCAACCATAGACAGTGGCTAAGTAAGTTATAGTAATTAATCCAAGAGATCAAATGTCACTACGTTGTAAAAGAAAGCATGTTGATAAGGAGTGTTTAATTATATAGAAGAGCACTCACAGTACGCTTAGTGGAAGAGGAAGGTTGAAATGCAGAGGTTATTACGCCAGCTATACAACACAGAAGCACGTCTTTGAATCCTTACTAAAGACAAACTGGCATTTCAGGGTGCCCAAGGCAGCCACTTAAACATGCTGGTATATGTGAGCCTCCGCTCTCTGGATGGCTAAGGCAGGGGCTAGTGAGAGTGGTGGGTACAGCTGAGGAAGAACAGAGAGACAAGCCCAAGAAAGCACAGGGATGGAGTCTGTTTCCTATTCAACCCTTTGGGCCAGACTTGCTCCTAGCTGAGGGACAGGTGTATGATCCATCATACCCTGTTAGATAATTAGTTTAATTTTACATATTTATGGAGTATAGTATAATATATGTAATTACATACATTATATAAAGATTGACTTTCAAAATTAACATGTCCATCTCTACAAACATTTTTTTTACATGTGAAAATTGTACCTGTGACATTTCAATGGATGTATACACTATATATGGATCAAATCAGAGCTTAAAGCACAGTGAGGTAACAACAGACCAGATATAATGTAAACATTATGAATAACTAGAAAGGAATGGATCAAAGGCTCTATACTCATTAGTTTCCTTACTGCTGTGACGTTTGAAAGGGAGAATTTATTTTAACTTATGGTTTGAGGAGATATAGTCCATTACCATTGGGTGACAGAAATATGAGGTGGGTGTTCACATGCATCCAGTCAGCAAGCAGAAAGATGAATGTTGGTGTCCAGATGGCTTCTATTTTTTTTTTCTTTTTTATTCAGCCTGGGACTCCAGTCCATGGAATGATGCTATTCAGGGTGGAATTTCTCTCCTCAGTTCTCCCTTATGTAAAATCCCTCACCAATACATTCACAAATGTGTTGTCTAGGAGATTCTAAAGCTAGTCATGTTGACAACAAAAACTAATAACCACAGCCTCCGAACAAAAAGTAATGGAAAAGAGACAGAAACCCTAATTACACAAAGAGACTTGACATTTTAATTTTCTTCATCTTTAATGATGTGTAGGTGTGTGTGTGTGTGTGTGTGTGTGTGTGTGTGTGTGTGTGTTGTGTGTGTGTAAGCCAGAGGTGTTACAGACAGTTGTGAGCCACCTGGTATAGTTGCTGGGAACTGAACTTTAGTCTTCTAGAAAAGTAGCAAGTGCTCTTAATCTCTGAGCCATCTCTCTAGTCCAGAAAGAGCTTTTGAAGTTCTACTCAATTCCAGATTTAAATTCTGCCTCTGTGGCTCTGATCACACTTCTCTGGGAGACCCATCCAAACATCTGCAAAGTGGAAACAGTCCACACTGTCGAAGAGTGAGATGACCTGCAAAAAGCCCATGGTGACATTCCCAGTACAGAAAGGAAGCTTAATAGCAATTTAAGGGCAATGATACTAAGTAATACTAAGCTGTAAAGGGGACAGTTCTAAAGATTCCATCAAAGTTGATAAAGGAGAATTACAGAAATCTGTGCTAGTTTGAATAAAAATGGCCCCCATAGGCTCAGAGGGAGTGTGGCACTATTGGGAGGAGTGGTCTTGTTGGAACAAGTGGGTCACTAGGAGTGGGCTCAGGGGTTTCAGAAGCTCAAGCCAGACGCAGTGGCACTCTTTCTTCCTGCTGTCTGCCTGTTCATATGTAGACCTCTCAGTTACTTGTCCAGCATCATGTCTGCCTGCACGCTGCCATGCTTCCTGCCATGACAATAATGAGCTCTAAGCCAGCCCCAATGAAATGTTTTCTTTTATAAGAGTTGTCAGGGTCATGGTGTCTGTTCACAACAATAAAACCCTAAGTAAGACAACAGCCTAGATGAAGGCTTGTTTTAAGACTTTTCAAAAGTCCTGCAGCATAATCCTGATGTAACTGGGTATCATCTTTCCTGTCACTAAACGCAAAGCCACATGCAGCCTTTGTGCTTTCCTGTTCTCCTTCTCCTGTTAATTCTCTTCTTCAGAATGGTGTTCATTTTGATGAAACAATGAGTTTCCTTTGCAGACATGAGAATTGTGTTGTTTCAACAGAAGCTGGCAGAACTCTGCGGAGATGTGTTGACTGGATTTTTACCACCTAGACATCTGCTAAAAGATGAGCGTGTCTAGTTTTTAATCGCCTTGCCTACCCACATAGAAGATGTGGGAGCATTAATCCAGGCTGGTGAGTACTTTCTGACTGCAAGTCCACTGATGTAAATGGCAGCACAGTTCTTTGTTGAGCTGAGAAGACTTTGAACTTCTTCTTTGGTCGAAATTTTCTCTGAAGCAATCATCAAAAAGCTTATCCACTTCATAATCACAAGGGAGTGTGTGTGTGTGTGTGTGTGTGTGTGTGTGTGTGTATCCACCCACACCTGCATATGTGCATAAAAAAGAGGAGGAGGAGGAGGAAGAGAGTGGAAGTCAGGCAGCAAAGTTGAGGTCAGGAACAAAAGGAGAGGGAAACAAAGAAATAGTAGGGGAGAGGTACTGAAGAGGATTTGGCTTCTAAAAGTACACACCGCTTTTGCAGAGGACTTAAGTTCTGTTCTCAGCCCTGACATTGGGAAGGGCAGAACCACCTATAATTACAGCTTCAAGGAATCAAACACCCTCTTCTGACTTCCACAGGCACCTGTATGGACACACACATACCCAAACACAGATAAGCATGGCCTAAAATGGGTGAGCGCTGAGAGGCACAGTCCCAAGAGACTTCACCTCAGGATTGCTTCTTACAGCGGATATGCCTTTCCTGTCACTCTTACATAGCCCAAGGATTCCTGCACATTAGCCCATCCTTCTGAGCAGACTTCCTGAAGATCAAAATAAAGATGAACTTTCATGAATTAATGCTGTTTACATGAATTAATGATTTTGTACAGTTCCTGATCTGTTTCAAATAATCTTAGGAAGAAAGTTTTAAGAAATAGTTTTGGTTGTTTGCTAGAAAGATGTGATAAAAATAAAATAAAGAATAGAATGTGTCCACTCCTCATACTAGTAAGTAAAGGCTGCATAATAAGAAATACAATGAACTTTTGTAAAAAAGAGATAGAGGCTTGGTGTTGCAGGGTTTTCCCTGTCCAAGTACATTAGGGAAGGCCTGTGATTGGACAGGGAAAAGGGAGGCAGAGCTAAGAGTTGCAGAGACAGGGAGTGTCTCAAGGGAGAGAGAGGAGGAGGAGGAGAATGGAGGCCAACATAAACCAGTGTAGCTTGAACCAGTTATACCTAGGGAGCTGGGGGGATCTGCAACCTTATAGGTGGAACAACATTATGAACTAACCAGTAATCCCCCTTCCCCCCAGAGCTCGTGTCTCTAGCTGCATATGTATCAGAAGATGGCCTGGTCGGCCATCAGTGGAAAGAGAGGCCCATTGGTCGTGCAGACCTTATATGCCTCAGTACAGGGGAACGCCAGGGCCAAGAGGTGGGAGTGGGTGGGTGGAGGAGTGGGTGTGGGGGGTGTAGGGAGGTGTGGGGTGTTGGGTTGTATCGAGAGGAGCTCGGGGGTCCCCACTGGAGAGTTGGAGGGCCAAGAGACCATGGAGTGAGATGGTCCAGCAAGAGCCCATTTGCTGCCGATTGCCCGCAGTAGAGCAGGATCCGGCAGGGCCAGAGAGTTGGCAAAGTCCGTGGGTTCTTTCTCCATATTTCCCACAACATATTGGGACAAATTTGTGTTGTACAAGTGAATCAGGCCATCAGACTGGTAAGGTTGAGCAGGCCTGAACCCCAGGGAATCTCAGAATTGGGAACGGCAGGCATGGAGCCAGCTCCCTGGCAAGCGGCAGGCTCTACTTGTTCTGGAAACCATGACATCCCACTGGGAGGGCCAAGACAATCCGTCACATAGGGACAACACCTGAAGTCCTTTACCATACAATTAGAGCATCCCTAACATCTCAGACTGAGCCAATGGGAAGCATTTACCCTGGATCCCTCCCCACTGCCAAAATGTTTATAAAGTCCCTGTCCATATGGAATAAGTGCACAAGTTATTTCACCAAGAATCCTCTGAGAGTGGCGGTTTTACTGAGCTGTAACATCTGAGGAAGAGTTTTCTCTGCCGAAGCATTCATTGCTGGACCTCGGATCCACACATCAAGCCGGGTTCGTGTCCCTGCTGCCACCTCTATGGCTCCCAGCTGCCTGCAGCTATTAGTCACTGATCTTTTCACTTGCAGTTATACTTCCTGCTGCCCAGTGGCTCTGGCTGTGCTTGCTGCTCACTGAAGCCAGCCACCACTGCTGCTACTGGCATTGCACGAGAGATACTGGCTACCTTTCCTGCATGGGCTCTCCTTTGGAGAGCTATAACCCTGGATCTTTTGGCCAGACCAGAGTCCTGTGGAACCTTTTGTTCCAGACCAGACATCCTCGAGATTTATCCTTTCTGGTTCCCCAGAAAAGAACACCGGGAGATGCCTATCACTGATTGCATTCTGCCTCCCCTCTGAGGGTCTATAACACCCTCAGAGGAGAGGCAGACAGGCAGCCTGACAAATTTGTATTCAAGGAAAAGCATTCAGGTCCAAGAATGAAGCCACAGGTGTGCACTATGATAAGGCAAGGGCATATGAAACTGTTGCTTTGAACTCATATTGAATATATAGAATGAAACACTGCTTTGAACTTAATATCAACATCCTTCTGTAACTCCCATTTTATGTAACATTTTATCTTTGAGGTAATTTTCTAAAGAACTTTTGTCTGTAAGTGTATAAAAAGGCCAGAGAAAAGACATTAGATTGTGTGGCTTAGGGGGCTCTGCCCCATAATCCAAATGTCTATATGTATATGTCTATATGTATGGATATACATACATGTGAATTTATATGTGTAGATATGTAGGTATGCATGAATACTTGTGAAATAGATGAAACAGATTGCAGGGCCCAACCAGGGCCATATGAAACTGTTGCTTTGAACTCATAATGAACATAGAGAATGAAACACTGCTTTGAACTTAATATCAACATCCTTCTGTAACTCCCATTTTATGTAACATTGTGTGTGTGTGTGTGTGTGTGTGTGTGTATGAGTGTATGTGTATCTGTGCCTGTGTAAAGGGTTTTAATTCTTTTCTTTGTAACATTTATCTACAAGTTAATTCTCTTTTACCTAGAAAACTTTTTGTCTAAAAGCTATTAAAGACTAACATAATAAATAAAAGGTGATGTAGCCATTTTCCACTTTATCTGGTGTGTGTGTGAGAGAGAGAGAGAGAGAGAGAGAGAGAGAGAAAACTGGAATCAAGGAAACTCCAATCCAAGCTGGTACCATCCATGTAGGTGGCCAAGAAGCCATTTCCAGCCACATTGGCAATATTTGTCAGGACAGAAAGCCAAATGCTCCTTGGCACAGTTATTCTGGGCAGATGCCAGTGTTGCTCATGACAGGAAGATGCTCCTTGTAATGATGCAATTATACTGGAATATCTCTAGAGACTATATCAGGGTTTGCCCTCATAAATAGAGTGGAATCATCTGTACTTCTCAAGAATGGGGATTGTAGTGCAATTAGAGCATTCACCATCATCCACAATAAGGGGACCACAGAACATCAGTTTCTTTCCAATAAAGCAAAACACAAGAGATGAAGCCCTTTCCCCTTTGGCACACAGCATTGAGACAAAGGAACCATGTCCAAAGGCAGTTACCATCAGGCATCTTTTTGTCTCTAGCCTAAGAAGCAGAGAACTGAAAGTAGTTTGCTTTTCCTGGACAGGAACAGTGGTACACCCTCACCATTTTGTACAGGGTTATAGCTGATCTCTTACTCTTCTATGCTACAAAAATCTTGCTCAGCTCTCTAGCTCACAGGACAACATATTCTATATTGATAGTTTTACGACTGTATAACCCAACAGAAAGAAGTAGGTGCTTCTGAAGGGCCATTGGAAAACACAGATACCAGAAGCTAATAAATAAATGTCATGAAAATGGGATCCTGACTTCTTGGTGAAATTTCTGGAGATACAATTGTCTTAGTTACCTTTCTGTTGCTATGGTAAGACACTATGAACAAGGCAACCTATAGAAAAAAAAGAATAATTAAAAAAAAGAAAAAAGAATACTGGGGGATTATATTCATGACCATCATGGCAGAAAGTAGGCAAGTATGGAGCTGAAGTAGTAGCTAAGAGCTCATATATTGAGACAACAACCAAGAAACAGAAGGAGCTAACTGGTAATAGCCTGGACTTTTGAAACCTCAAAGCTAGTCCCCCAGTGACACATTTCCTTTAACAAGGCCACACCTCCTAATCCTTCCCAAACTGTTCCACCAATTGTGGACCAAGTATCTACGCACACATGGGACCATTCTCATTCAAACCACTACAACAATTATCTGTAAGCAATCTGAAACATAACATATCTTTAAATATCTTTAAAGCAAAAGATAAATAGTTGTACACAATATGTACCAATAAAAAGGTACAGCACTCACTTTGTGCTTCTGAGTTCCCTAGATAGCTTTCCAGGCTAAACCAGCTCAATAGCTGTGTCTGCCCACCTTCTTCTTCACTCTCTTCAGACTTCCAGATACCTTATTCCCTCCATTAGGGGAGTTTTCCAGAATGAATTAGAGAGGAAAATAAGCAATGATTATAACAATTACTTAGCATAAGGCATTCTTCTAAAGATTGTCACAGATTAATTTTCATGATCCTGGTCTTACTTAGGAGAATTCTCAGTAAATCCCAATTCTGTTTTTGTGCCTCTGAGAAGAAAGCCTCTACAGAACAAATATATGGGACAGGGCTGCCTTTGCCACTAGTTCATCCCCAATCCCCTGCTTCTGCCTGGCCCACTCTGTGGGCATTTGAGAGACACTGCTGACTCCACCCTTCAATAATGAGAGATGATGAGGCCAGAAGACCTAGGAGGTCTAGGAAAACCCACTCACTGTCAGGCTGAGTCTCAGCTCCTAATAAACTCTGATTGGAAGCCAGATGAGCTCACACAATCCACCTATACTGTTTCCAGCACAGTGGTTATTTTTAACTACACGGTACCGATCATACCCCTGGGCACCACGACTGTCTATGAATCACCTGCAATACTGGTGATATCTGCCAAAGGGCATCGTGTTATATTTAGCCAGGACTGCCTCAGAAAGACTTACAGCTGGAACAGAGAAAGTGTTTTTTCTTGCTTACAACTTGTGCTATGCAGCAGACTGAGTTCGTCTTCCATGGCTGGAATGGCTTATCTTAGGCAGAATCTGTTCTCCACCAGGGGTATAAACAGATACCCAGATGAATGAGCAGGAGGCTAAGTGTTCCACATTGTCAAATAAGTCCTCAATGCTCAGGAAAGCTCCAGTATCATGAGGGAAATCTGGATACAGCGGAGGGACTGGCAACAAACATCCAGGTTCTAGCTTCAACCTTTGTTAACTACATTTCCTGTAGTCATGGACCCGCCCTCTCTCCATCTGCTGCTGTCTTCTTGTTCAGTGATATCAATCAACTTCCCGAGGTCTCTAGAGAGTGATGAGAAGAGGCTTTAGAAACTCTAAAGTGCTGGTCAGAACAGTGGTTGTTAATGGGAGACTAAAAGATAAATTCAGAGACTCCAGGTTTCCGGTCTCATTTAGACAAAACTGGATGACCAAGATCAGGTCAGCTCCTTTAGAGCCTTGGACACTTTTTAGTAGACAACTTTCTGTTCATGACTTCAGCAGCCATAATTCTTCCTTTCTCCAAGCTTCTGTTAAGGAGGGGTCTGCTCTGGTGTTTAATTCACTCTCCCTGTTTTGGTATGGGCAGCTAAGTAGCCAGACAGGATGGGCTGGAAGTGATCTGCATTTTGATAGGTGAAATGTCACTTCAGGGCCCCCTGTGCTGCTGACTGCCCCTCTGACCACACATTTACAGTCTCTCTCTGTTTTCTTCCTTGTCTGCAGCACAGAAAAAGGCTGGAAAGCACAGCTCAGGGGTATTTTGGTTAACCTATTTCTTAAACCAAACACCTATCTCAGCTGTACAGGAGAGCTTGCTGCCTCTTTGCATATAGTCAGTAAGGACAAATGTCTGTGCCATTCCCCAAGTCCTGAGAACCACACTTGGAAGCAAGCCTCATACAATTCTCTTTTGGTGAGTTCTTTGTTTTAAAAAAAAAAAATCTAATAATTTTAATTGTATGTGTGTGAGTGCCTTGTCTGTATGTTTTGTATGTATGTATGCATGTATGTATGTATGTATGTATGTATGTATGTATACCACATGTGCTGTGCCCAAAGAGGCTAGAAGAGGGTATTAGATCACCTAGAACTGTAGTTCTAGCTGGTTGTTATCTTGTAGGCGCTGGGTACCAAACTGAGGTCCTCTTAACAGCTGAGTCACCTCTCTAGTTCCTCCGTGAGTGCTTCCAGCAAAGTCCTTTATTTTATTAGCAAACAAACGTTCCTTCTTTGTATACAAACTATTAGGGCAAAGAATATCAGCCTTAGAGTTGAATGAGGTTGACCAAATTAAAAAAAAAAAAAAACCTGTCTGGGACTTGGTTTCCTCATCTTTAAAAAGTTTTCACTATTTTAAAATTATGTATATGTGTGGATATCTCTGTGTGGGTGTGTATGAATGAATGCAAACATCTGCAGAAGTTACAGGTGTTAGATGCCTCATGGAGCTGGAGTTTTCTGTATCCTCTGGAAAAGCAGTATGTGTTCTTAACCACTGAGCCATCTTTCCAGCCCTAATTTCCTCAACTTTAAAACTGGAAATTTGACCCCTTAAATGAAGATAAAATGCACCAGATAGCACCAAATAATGATTAAAATTTTAAAGTTGTCAGGAACTCACTTTGACAACTGACAGGCTTGATTCTGCAAAAGTGAGGACATCAGGTAGCTTTAGATCCAGGGTCCAGGACAGCATGTGAGAGACAGAGGGTTTGCAGCACTGGTTGGCTAATAAGTGGGCAAATGAATACAAAGTGACTAATAGCCAGGTGTGCTGGTGAGAGCCTGTAGTTCCAGCATTCAAGAATCTGAGACAGGAGAGTCAGGAGTTCAAGGTCATCCTCAGCTACACATTAAGTTCAAGGCCAGCCTACCTGCATGAGGCCCTGTTCAAGGGAAGGAAGGATGGGAGGGACAGAAGGAGGGAGGAAGGGAAGGAAAAAGGCAGAGGGAAAGAGGCAGAGGAGGGAGGGAAAGAGGGAGAAAGAGAAGGAGAGAAGAAGTGTAGGAGGGAGGGAGATCCATTCCATTCTGGAGAGGTGTGTTGCTCAAATCAGTCACTGTCACACAGGCAGAACTCCAGTGTCTACCTACTCCAGAGACCTTTATAACCTTTGTGGTCCTCAGATTAATCAGATATTACCAGCGAAGAATAAGAGAGAAGCACTTGCCATGTGCCATGGTGGCACATACCTTTAATCTTAGCACTTGAGAAGCAGAGTCGGGCAGATCTCTGAGTTCCAAGATGCCCAGAGCTACATAGAGAAATCCTGTCTAAAAAGCAAGCAACAACAACAGCAATAACAGCAACAACAATAACAAAAGCCAGACGTACCCACTAGTCAGTGACTTTTATTTCCTTCATTACTGTGGGTTAATTTGTGTCCAGTAATGTTGAAGGTATGAGTACTCCTCATATGTCATATATTCCAAATAGGATTTGTTGGAGTAAATAATCATTGCCAAAAAGCATCAATGATTGAGCCCTAGGAACATAAAAAGTTGGGGGATAAATGATGTAAGAAAAAGATGGAATTCAGGAAGCCAATTGTGTGAATACACACACACACACACACACACACACATATATATGTATATATATATATATATATACACTAAAGAAAAGAAAGAACACATACTACCTTAGCGTGAAGTGCCCTAAAGCACAGAAGGAGGGCAGGCTACCAGTAGACACTTCTTAGAACGTGTCCTAAGGGCATCCAAGAATGACAAATGAAGGGTTAACAAACAGTGACTTCTATAAGAGGGATAACTCATCTGACATGGTTGTGTGCACCTTTAATCCCAGCACTCAGGAAGTAGAAACAACCAGATCCCTGTGTTTGAGGACCGCCTGGTCTACAGAGTGACTTCCTCAACAACCAGGGCTGCACAGAGAAGCCCTGTTTCAAAAAAACAAAAACAAAATAACAGAGAGGGGGTGTCAAAGGAAAGGGAAGGAAGGAAGGTAGGTAGGTCAGTCAAAGGAAAGGAGTGATAACTTGAGTCTCCCAACTTCAAGAAAAGCAGAAGGGCTTTGGGCTCAAGATGAAGAATGCAAGAATTTCTGTGGGTTAGCAAGTACATTTGTAAAATCAGAGAGGCAGATAAAATTAAGCTCTCTGAGTGTAGAGCTTGCCTCTCTCTCTCTCTCTCTCTCTCTCTCTCTCTCTCTCTCTCTCTCTCTCTCTGTGTGTGTGTGTGTGTGTGTGTGTGTGTGTGGTGGGCCCTCCTGATTATTTGATGATATCTGCTTTATATAACTGTTCTCTGGTGGCCCCTCCCATTAAACAGCTCAGTTTGGCTCCAATGGCTCTTGCAATCCAAATGGGTTATGCAGATGCACCACGGGGGCTCTCTTTTAGTGACTGTGACTTCTGGGATGTCATGCCTGCCTGCTTCAAATACATCAATTAAACCCTCCATGGGAAACCCGTTTGGATAATGTTCTGGACTCAGGAAAAGTGTGTCCCACAAGTCTGCCTGCCCTTACCCCATTTCTCCCTCACACACAAGATCTCTCTCATTCTCTTTTCCTCCTTCCTTCTCTCCTCTCTCTTTGCACTATCCAGCCTCTCTGCCTATTGGCTCTAGACACACCCTATGCTCTCCAGGACCTAAAAATAATAAATGATTTTTTTTGTTTTATATTTTTAAAATAAGGTCTCACTAGGGAGAAAGCTAGCTTTAAATGTGTGATCCTCATGTTCGGGCCTTCTGGATGCTGGGGTTACAGAAGGGCACTGCCACATCCAGTCTATTTTATGTTTTACCTAGTAACGGAAGGAGTGATTACACAGATACTCAATTAAAACAGGAAACTTGTCATGTAACATACTCACACGGTTCTTCCTCCCAGCCCCATGCTCTCAAAAATGACTCAGACTCAAAATATTTTTTACAAATGCCTTGGCCATATAGTTAGGCTCTCCTCTGACTATATAATAACTAAAATAATCCAATTATTTTAACCTATTTTCTGCCACGTGGCTGATTACCTGTGCTCAGATCTCCTCACATCTTTCCCAGGTGGATCTTGCAGGACCCAGCTCTATCTCAGAATTATTTTTCTCCTGGATGTCCCACCTTCTACTTCCTGCCTAGGTCATAGGGCATAGGATTTTTAATTGACAGGTGATGCATCCATACAATACACAGGATATTCTTGCTACAATTCACTGCAGTCAAACCAATGGGAACATGTGCTGCCTGTGAAAACATATGACTATGAACAGAAAGGAAGACAAAAACAACTCGAATAAAAGATAAGGAAAGGAAGTTCAACTCAATTGCAAAAGAAAACTTCATAGGAGTCGGACCATGAAGCTGTCCAATAACACAAGAAATGCGCAAAATGCAAGAAAGCACACAAATAAGCAACTGTTTTACAAAAGAGTTGAAAAAACTTCTAGAACTTAATGGAAATTAAAATATTTATAAAAGATTTGCAAAGCCAGTAGAGGCAGCCAAAGATGGAATCAGTACATTCAAATACAGATCTGAAGAAATTACCCAGAACGTAGCTCAGAGAGACAAAAATCTAGAAACTTTGGCTCAGAAAATTCAAGTATAGAGTAAAAAGGTCTAATGTTGGTTAATCTGGGCTCTGTAAGCTGATGTTAGGATATGAAAAGGGTACTTAAAGGAATGATAGATGATTAGAAAGTTTAAAAATAATCTCAAACTGGGTGTACCTTAAGGTGGGTAGACACAGTAACTGCAGAACACTGAAGACAAATCTTGTAACTCGTCTGGCCTTCAGACATTACTACAGACATTGTAATCTGCAAAAGACAGATATATATATATATATATATATATATATATATATATATATATATATATATATATATATATATCTCAAAACCTCACAACGTTTTAAGAAAACATATGGTTTTATGTTGGGCCACATTCAAAGATTTCCTGGGTTACACAGAGCCCTCACCCACAGTTGGACATGCCTGTAAGGAATCTTTAAAGATACAAAGTCCCCTTAAAGAAACAATGTCTGACCTGAGGGTCAGAATGATGGTAGGAATAATGTGTCAGTATAGCAAAGATGTATTTCTGAGTAGTTTAAACAAAATTTTTCAGAAATGTAAATGTTGCTAAAATGTACCACCAATATATCCTCACTAATAAGAGGGCCATGGAAAGCAGTGTCCCAGAGCCAGAGTTTGGGATGGAAGGAAGAATATATTACCTTACAGGGGAAGGGGATCTTATTCTCTGCCCCATTCCACCCCTCTGAATCATTACCACTACCTCCTTTTGCCAAAGAATAAAATACCTACTCATCCATGAATCCTTTCTGTCCTGACCGCTGCCCTAGATCTCTACCTAGAAGCAGTGCAGCTTTCCTCGGAGCCTGCATGGAACGTTCTACAGGCTTCCAGTACATTGTGCTTTAGTTACGCATCTGTTTTTCCTTCTTGCACTGTATGCTCCATCAGGTAAGAGTTTGCTGTTGATATCTATATCCTAGAGGTAAGCAATCAACACTGAAAATGATCACTGCTTGTAATGAGAGTTTTACGTCAATAAACTTATTATTCTATTCTCTAGGAAAGAAAAAATTAAAAGGGATTTTGAAAAAGGGACAGAGAGAACAATAGTCTTAAATACTGCAGGTAAAAATAGCAATTACCATGGGAACCCTGGAGACGGTTCCATATTGGAATTAACTAATACGAGACAGGTGCATGCCTAGGGCAAGCACCAAGCCCATGTTTAAGTAACTGGGTTTATAACAGCAAGGCTAGACCAACCTCTTTCCCCTTTTGTTTTCTTCCTATTGTTCAAAGATTAATTTATATAACTGTTATGTAGCTGAGACCTGTGGCTTGCTCCTAAAACCTCTAAAGAACAGGTGACTCCCTTCCTGGTCCAAGCTGGGAGGCCTGAAGGGCACAGTGAAACAGACTGGTTGAAAACACAGACTCAAGTCAGGTCCTGAGCCAAGCTGGGACAACAGCAGGAAGAATGAGGCATTCTTGTGAGGATAGACCTCATTCACAAGCTGGGTCCCCAGGGCAAAGTCCTGCTATCTGGGGAGGAGCCTCACACTGAGGGCATCGCAGAGACCCACCCGCCACAGCTGTCCTGCTGTGTGCCAGGGTACAATAGTACCTCTTTGCAAGTGTCCAATGTCTGTACACAAGTAGGGAATTAGGCTAGAGGGTCCCCGTGGACTGGAGGGAAAGGCCCAAAAATCTACACAGGGAATTTAGTGAGACATGGAGGTTCTATTATGACCAGAGCTAAATAGTCACTATAATACCAAGTGCATGGTCTAAAACTAGAATGGCTACAATTTAGGGCAAGTAAATATTCCAACATTTCCTTGATCTTGTTGTTGTGCAATCCTAAATGGTTTACATAGAAGACTGTTGCTTTTAAAGAATAAAAAGAGTGGTATAAATGAAGAATCTAACTCTGCAGGAAACAGGCAAAAGATGGGACATTGGGAGCTTCTAGAAGGGGCTGCCCCTGGGGGATAAAACTAAGCCCAGAAGAGGAGGAGCAGCAGAGGGCTTTTGGTTTTCCCAGTAGCTCAGTTTTGTCCTGACCAAGTGTATATTTTTCTTTAACATAACAATAATTATTATGAAAATTGTTTATAACAAAACTAAATGCTGTGCTCATTAGCCGGGTCGATTGAGTCAGGTGCTGAGTAGGGAAAGGGGAAGTGGTTTGCACAGAGGTAGACGACAGGTACCTATAGAGTTAAAGCCAAGAAGAGTATAAAAACTAAATCTATGACCTTATGGAGCTCATGGTTCTTTTTTCTTGTATGTATGTATGTATGTATGTATGTATGTATGTATGTATGTATGTATGTTTGTGTGTGTGTATGTATGTAAGTATGTATACATGCACGAATGTGTGTATGTGTCTCTGAGTAGTGCATGCATGTGTGTGGGTGTTTGGTATGTGTGTGTGTGTGTCTGTATCATGTTTGAGGTGTGTGTGTGTGTGGTATGCATATGAGTGTCTGTGTGTGGTGCTTACATGCTGTATGTGGTGTGTGTGTGTGAGTTTATATGTATCATGTTTGGTGTGTGTGTGTGTGTGTGTATGTGTGCATGTATGTTTGTGTGGCATATGTATCTGTGTATCTGTGAAGGCCAGAAGCCAACATCAGATATCTTCCTCAATCACAGTACCCCTTGTTTTTTTGAGACAGGGTCTCTTCCCTGAACCTGGATTTTGCTGATTTAGCAGGACTGGCTGGCCAGCAAGCTCCATGAATCCACGTGTCTCCACATCCCCATCACTGGAGTCTTACATATATCTACCTCGTGCTTGGTTTATATGAAGGTGGTAGGACTTAGAACCTCATGCTGTGCAGTTGACTCACTGAGCCATCTCCCCAGCCACCACTGTGGGCTTTTAAAATCTCTACAAACATACATTCATCTTTGTTGTTGCTGCTGCTTTTTTTACACATGACAGAAATTTTTGTCCTTTAGAATAGAGGGAAATGAATTGATTTCCACAATTTTTATTTTATCTGAAGTCTAGGTATCAGATGTGGAGTTTTAACCACTGAGTTTCAGACCCAGGATTTCAAACAGCTCCCACTCAAGGAATCCCAAGGAAAGTCAAACCCTGAATCCCAAATACCCTTTGAATTCTGGAGTGGATGAGGAAAATCGCCTAGTTTAAGTATGGGTCCTGCAGGGTACTTTTATGGTCTAGATCATGCCAACCCTTGTTCAGTAGATGGGCTTAGACCCCCTTCATTGAACTTATGTGAAAATGTGAGCTAGAGAAGAGTGGTCCCCAAGGGTAACAACTAGGTAGTTTCTCCAAGGGTCTTGGATCATTCATTGGTGACTATCAGGTGACTCAATTCCTATAGCCAGGAAGAGATCTGGAAGGAAATGTTTGAGTATGGAGGGAAGTGTGAGTTCACATATTAAATAATTTACACAAACCAAGAGATAACTTGTGACCATGACCATCCTTAGACACTCATCTCCTAGGTCAGTTGTCATAAAACTCTACTTTGTTCAACATTTCACCAACAAGTGTCATAATCCACTAAATGTATTTCTGCAGAAAGTGGAGATTTCAAAGGTGTCAACAGCTTTACAAATACTCAGCCATAGAAGAAAATCTCATTCCATCTTCCCAGATGCCCTGGTACTGGAGAGATAGCTCAGAGGTTAAGAGCACTAGCTGTTCTTCCAGAGGACCTGGATTCAATTGCCAGCACCCACATGAAATCCCAGACCATCTATAATTCTATAGCCAGGGGATCCTATTCTGGCTACTGTGGGCACTGCACACATATGGAACACAGATATATAAGAAGGTGAAATATCTGTACACATTTTAAAAAATTAAAAATTTTACAAGACTAGCCAGGCCTTGAAGAGGCAAGAACCCAGGACTTTCTGTCATGATTATTTATTTATTTATGTATTTATTTATTTATTTATTTATTGTTTATTGATTTCACTGCAAGGGGATAGCAGATTGGGTGATAACTTGTAGTCTTGTCTAGTTTTTTTAAAATCAGTTTTATTTAGATATAACTTACACAAATAAAACTTATCTCTTCAACTCTTACAATTTAATAATACTTGGTAGAACACCCAAAACATTACTTCTAAAGCAGAGGCCAAAAGACAATGATTACAAGACATTGCTGTCTGTCCGTCTTTGTGGGTAGAAGCCTAGACTGTCAGACGGGCTGTGCAATGACACCTCCCCCCTCACCAAAATCACCGAGTGAGTCAGCAGCAGAATGCTTCCTCAAACAAACATACTGACCCCTGGCTCGGTTGTTCTACTCCTGTGCATGCTGAGGCAGGCCTGCTGGGTGGCAGGTGTGGTTTGGCCTGGCCAGCCTAAGCTTCTCTGGCTGACAGTGAGAAGCAAACAGAGCCAGCTTCCCCTGTGGCTGGCTTCTAAGGCTCTCTCTAGACAGTGATAAAAACATTTAGGCCTTCCTGCTTACTGCTCTGGGAGGGCAGCCATCTCGTTCCATCTGATACTGTCACTTTTCCTTAGATGAACTCCCTAATGCCCCCACACCTCAGTTTCTCTATAAAACATCAAGTGGTCACTGTCCTGGAGGAAGGTTGTAAAAAGTAAATAAAGTATCTATACAATGATTATGTCCATGTAGAGCAGGTACTCAGGGGATGTTAGCTACAGAACAGAACCCCAAATGTGTGCTATGACATGTAAATAATCAAAAAGTATGGCAAGATGGTGGAAACAGTGAGGGGAGGGTCAAGCAATAGTGTAGCTCCTTAAAGGAGAGGGACAGGCAACAGTGTAGCTTCTTAAAGGGAGGGTCAGGCAACAGTGTAGCTTCTTAAAGGGAGGGTCAGGCAACAGTGTAGCTTCTTAAAGGGAGGGTCAGGCAACAGTGTAGCTTCTTAAAGGGAGGGTCAGGCAACAGTGTAGCTTCTTAAAGGGAGGGTCAGGCAACAGTGTAGCTTCTTAAAGGGAGGGTCAGGCAACAGTGTAGCTTCTTAAAGGGAGGGTCAGGCAACAGTGTAGCTTCTTAAAGGGAGGGTCAGGCAACAGTGTAGCTCCTTGGAAGGAAGGATAAGGCAACAGTGCAGCTTCTTGGAGGGCACCGGAGCTGTCAAAGAAGAACAACTCTGAAAACTGCTAAGTACCTTAGAAGAATACTCAAGACAGTAAAAACCAAGACCTACACTTGTTAAATTATGCCCCTGACTGATTAAAAACAGAAACACATTCAAAGTGGTCTTGTGTCAGGATTTTGAATTATTCTGAAACTTCTCTAATGGATTTTATCTTTATGGGTCACTTGCCACACCAAACCAGAAAACAGGTTGAAGGAGGCTCTGACCCTGATACCTGACATGGCACCAGGAATTGTGGGGACACATTACATCTGCAGTCAGAAGGAAGAGATGACTTGGTCCTTAGCTCCCTTTCTCCTTTTTTATCCAACGCAGAGTCCCCACTCCATAGGATGCTGCTGCCCACATCCAGAATGAGCCTTTCTACATCAAGTAGCCTAATCTAGGAAAATCTTCACGGACATGGTTAGAGGTCTGTCTGCTAGGTGATCCTAGATCCTGTCACACTGACAAACAATATTAATAATCATAAGGAGCTACCTTGTGATATATTTTTAAGTCCCGTTGAAGCTCAAAGGCATGGAATGATAAAATCAAGTCATGAGGTCTACTTTACTGCTATACTGTATCTAGATTCATTAGCCTATGGCTCTTACTATTACTATTGTTAGTGTTGTGTTAAAATGAATCTTGCTGCACCAGGGAGCACAAGCCTTTTATCCCACCACTTGGGAGGCAGAGGCAGGAAGATCTCTGAATTCCAGGCCAGCCTGGTCTACAGAGTGAGTTCCAGGATAGCCAGGGCTATGCAGAGAAACCTTGTCTGGAAAAACAAAATAAAGCAAACTAAACAAGCAAACACTTTTGCTATGTAGACCCAGACTAGTCTTGAACTCATTATTTTTCTGCCCCAGCCTCTTTACTATGAGATTACAAATATGAGCTACTACTCCCATCTCTATATTTATTATTTTTAAAATAAAGGTGTAATTGGCACTCATCAAAGTGAAAATCCTAGGTTTTCCAGCTTGATGGATGTTGGCAAATATTTACACCCCAGAGCCATCACCCAAAATTTACTATAGAAAAATTTCAGCATCATAGCTCCTCCCAGACACCAGCCCCACCCTCAACCACATTTGAATTACTTTTGTTACTGTTGCAGATTGCATAGAAGTGCATATAGACCCTTTCTTGGCTCTCTAGAATACCTGTGAGTGTCATTCATGGGTTTCATATACTATAGCTTTAGTATAATGGGTTGAAAGTTTTTTATTATATGGAAATTCATCAGTTTTTTTCTATTAATGGGCACTTGGGTGGTCTTCAAGTTTATTATTGGAGATAACATTGCCTATGAACATTAATGCACAAGCCATCTTGTGGGCATGTGTTTTCATTCTCTTGCATGAACATCTGAGAACAGAACCGCTGGGTCATTGTGGAAATGTGTGCATGTTTAATTTTATAAGAAACAGCCCATTCCCAAGATGCCTGTGCTATGCTGTGCTCCAATCAACAGGTGCTCTGTGTGTCTGCCATCTTTCTGATCTTAACCATCTGTCTTAGTTAGGGTTACTATTGCTATGATGAAACACCATGACGAAAATCAAGTTGTGGGGGAAAGGGTTTATTTGGCTTACACGTCTAGATTGTAGTCCATCATTGAAGAAAGTCAGGCTAGGAAGCCAAACAGGACAGGAATCTGGAGGCAGGATCTGATACAGAGGACATGGAGGGGTGTTGCTTCCTGACTTGCTCCTTGTGACTTGCTCAGCCTGCTTTCTTATAGAACCTAGGACCACTAGCCCAAGGATGGCACTACTCCCACTGGGCTGGACCCTTCCCCACTGATCAGTAATTAAGAAAATGCCCTACAGTCAGATCTTGTGGGGACATTTTCTCAATTAAAGTTCTAACCTTTCAGATAACTCTCCTTTATGTGTCAATACTATCCACCACATCATTCTAGGAGCATGGAATGAAATTTTGTTTAAGCTGTCACTTCTCTGATGGCTGAAAATCTGAAGGCCTCTTTCATAGGCCTTGCAGCCCCTTGCATCTCATGCTTCCAAGGCAGGGCAGGGCAGGCTTCTGGATCTAAGTCAGAAAGCTTAGTTATTAACCTGCTTTCATTCATTTGCCTGTGAGCCACTCAGTAGGAGAATGGTGAGGATACCTTCATTTTGTTAACTGCTCTCATTTGCTATTTATTGATTATGAAAATAGTTTCATATTGAGGACCATGAAATAACTTAACTAGAAAAGAAATCTGCTGCTGAGCCCAATAGCCTGAGTTCAATTCCTAGGACCTACACAGTGGAAGGAGAGAACCAATTTTTGTGTTTTGGCCTTACCTCCATATGAATGTGTGCATGCATATGCACACATGTCTGTACACACAATAAATATAATATACATTTTAAAATAGACAGCTTTGTCTTTAAATCGAAGCATTAGGAAGCTCCTCTGTGACCTGGAGTCTCACTCCCACATCAAGGATCTTTGGTTGTCATTTAATGATGCTGAATTTATAAATCCTTGTCTTGGCTGTCTGGGACTATCATCACTGGTACCCAAATGTTCCCTGGCCCTTGGAGCTCTGGACTGTGTTCATCTTTTTCCTGCTCAGACTTGGTGGCCATTATGTCTTGCCTGCTTGTTGTCCTGTTTTTCAGAATGAGTGTGCTGGTTGCTTGGTTACTGTCTCACAGCCCAGCGCTGTCTGGTCCATCTCCATAACACCTCCAAGCTCCCCCTGCCTCAGAACTGGGCATCTGGCCTCATCTGCTTTGGGAAGCCTGTGGGTTCAATGATATTGATTCAATGCCCATTAAAAGCAGCTGCTAAAGAGACAGGGTGAGCCAGTAATCTGGATCTTGGGTTTGAGTTTCTTTCCCTGAGCTGAGAACTTGTGGATACATTTTACCAATTGAAAAAGAAGAAGAAAATTTAGTCATGACTCTAGTGGGAGAAGAAAATGCTGGAAATTTCTTTGAACAAACAAGATTCCCATCATTATCCCTCCTCACGGAGGTCTGTTGTCACCACATCCTCCTGCCACCTCTAGTTCTGCATCAGCACCACTTCTTAATTAAGATCAATATCTGAGTCATGAAGGAGCTGTAATGATGTGACTGGAGCTCAGGTGTCCAACTGTGTCTCACTGAAACACATTAACAGTATACTGCCCCTCCTGAAGATTCACACACAAATACATTTTAAAAGTTTAAGAAAGAGGGTTTTTTTTTGGTTTTTTTTTTTTTTTTTGGTTTGGGTTTTGTTGTTGTTGTTGTTTGTTTGTTTGTTTTGTTTTGTTTTGTTTTGTTTTGTTTTGTCATGGACCTAGAAACCTGACATGCCTGACAGAGAATACAGCAGTCAGAGTGTAGACCAAAGCAGTATGTGTATGAGAAGGTTGGAGCAAACTTGCCTGGGAAGATGTCTACAAGGTGCCCAAGGTAGTGGATGTGGGGCGATCTGGGTTTAAACTGGGCTCTGTTGTAAAGTGGCTTTGACTCTGGTGAGCTCCCCTGTTCTACACTACTGTAAATTGGAACAGTAAAGGATGAGGGGTGGAGAGACCGTCACTTAATGGTTAAGAGCCCTTGGAGAGCCAAATTCAGCTCTGAGCATCCATATAGTAGCTCACAGCCATCTGTAACTCAGGTACCAGGAATGAATGTGGTATGTATACATTCATGCAGATAAATATTTGTACACATAAAATTAAAATAAATCTTTAGAAGGCTATGGGGAGGAATAGTGATGCCTACCTTGCTCATTGCTGCATTCAACTGAAAACACTTTGAGACCAGGGCCATGTCCTGGGGTTAGAATAGCAGAGATCAGCTTTAGCTTGATGGAGCTCTCTGAATGAACAGGCCAAAAAGAAACACATGATGGGTTCTGTTCAGTTGATCTTGTTTGCTTTTTGAAGGCTGCAGGGAACCATATTTGCTTAGAGAAAGGACTACAGGGGAGCTGGAAAAGGCCCCCTCTCAGGAGAGCAGGAAACAGGCAAAGAGATAAGAGAAGAGCATTCTAGATTGGCAAGAGCATGTGTGGAGGGAATAATTTGATAAGGAAAATGCAGACTGTGTTAAAGAAACTAACCACCTTATAGAACACAGGCTGGGGAGCAGTAGGCAGAAGTAAAGAATGGCTGAAGAATGCCATGCAAGGGCCAAGTCTCAGTAAGGGTCTGAATATTGAGATTTGGTGTACAGCAGAAATCCTGATAAGTCATGGAATGTTATGATGGCCACGCTCTCAGGGGAACCCCCCAGGGAGTCTTGGCTCTTCTATACGTGCCTGTTCATCACTTCTGGATCTGAATCTGGTCTGTACCATGTGATTAAAAGAATAAGGCAGATGCTGAAGGGAATGACTTCTGAGCCTGTCTTAGAAGCTCCTTGTTCTCCTGGATTCTTCACTGTGGGGAAAGGATAATACCAAATGTGGGGAGACTCCAGCATTATCATGTCACCCATGTGGATGGGCGGACCCAATGCTCAATACCGAAGTGCACCTATGAGCAAAGCCTTCAGGTGCTGCTCTCAGTCCTGGCTGACCCCTTCACTGTAAGGGGCACTAAGCTAGAGTGTCTGGGAAACTATACTCCCAATTCTTGATCCATCGAGCTCTGAGAGAATCTTAGGCAGAAGTGATTCCCCTGAACACTGTGGCAGCAAGGCTACCTGAGTGTTTGGCTTGCACATCTTTAACTCCGAAAACAACCAGGGACTGATTACCATCTTAGACCCTCACTGGTGTTCCCCAGTGAGTAGTTAAGATCCTGGAGGTCCTAGCTCAATCACTTAGCTGTGGCCACTGGAGTCCCAACTCACTCAGCACAAACTGGACTGCTGTCAAAGGCACACAGTATGAAGGGCGTTCCCAGAGAGATGCCAAGAGCCCTTCTCTCATAGAAGTCAAGAGTGTGGATAAAGCTGGAGCTTCCCTCAATTTTCACAGCCAAACCCAAAACATGACTCTCAGCTAAAACTCCTCTGACCCACTATGAAGAGGACAACTTGCCCAGAACATTCTGCTGCTGTATTTAAGACAGGATTCTTTGTTCACTTTTGCCTGCTGACTCCCAACTGAATAAGCTCGGGATGAAGAAGACACCTATAACCTTGACCCTAAGTGTTTACAGGAATTTCTGGAAGCCTTGGGACATCTCAGCATCTACAATGTAATTGTAGTGGTTAATTTCAGCTTTAAATATGAACAGATTTTATCTGAGCCACTGACCAGAGAGGAGTATACAACTCAGTGTCATGGCCCTCTCCAGTCCTGATCCAAAACAACCCCCGTTGACCCTCATTTCTCTCCTCCTGAGCTCCCCAAAGAATTTTCCAATGCCTGCTGTATAGATAGCTCTGAGTAACTGCAAACTAGAGATATAGCTCAGACTGTAGAGTGCCTGCTTAATGTGCATGAAGCCCAGGCTTTTATCCCTAGTGCATCATAAAATTGACCATGGTAGTGCATGTCTGTAATCCCAGAACTCAAGTAGGAGGGTCATAAGTTATCCTGCTTTGAAATCCTATATACTAAGTTCAAGGCCAGCCTGAGTTACATGAAATCCTGTTTCAAAACACAAAAGCTTCTCATAGTCCCAAGACCAGTAACAGAAAAGCAGTATATAGAAGTAGAAGAGAGAAGCCACCAAAAGGCCTTAAATGCCAGAACTGGGGTGGAAGAACTCTGAGGTTTCAGTGTGTCTCTGAGCATCACTAAGGCAGGAACTAGAATAGGGCAGAAAGCTGGAGGCAGGAACTGAGGCCTCAGAGGAGAATTGCTCACTGGCGGTCTGCTCAACCTGTTTTGTTTGTGTTGTTTTGTTTGTTTTTATTTTTGTGGGTTTTTTTTTTTACACTACCCAGGTCCACATACTTAGGGGTGGCACCTCCCACAGTAGGCTGAACCCTCATCAACCATTGATCAAGAAAATGTTCCACAGGGTTGCCTACAGGCCAATCTGATAGAAGCAATTCCTCAATTGATGTTACCTCTTCACAGATTGCTCTAGCTGTGTCAAGAGACCCAAAACAAAACAATACCAAAAAAAAAACCCAAAAAAACAAAAAAACAAAAAACAAAACTAGCCTGCACACAAATCAAACAAAAAAGAGTTAGATATGAGAGCAGGGCCCTCAAAATGGTTTTAGTGACTTTATAAGAAAATAGAGCTTAGCTGTCATGTTTTCTGGTCCCAGAGAGTTGTGCCCTCTGATGCTCTGTTATAGAAAGAGCCCTCACCTATACAGGGCAGAGAGCTCAGTTATGTTCTTAGACTTCCAGGCTTCCAGAATCATGAGTCAAATAATGGCTTAGTCTGGGATACTTCACTACAGCAACAGAAAACAGACTAACATGCTTCAACATTGCTTTAACCAAAATATTCTGTAGAAAAATCGTGTGTCCCTCTGCACTGGATGGAAAGAGAGTGCCAGGTGACTCCAGGTTGCCACAGCATGGCAGCCAGTGCTAAAGGGGTAGCAATACATTCTATATTTGATACATTTTATTAAAGAGAATGTATCTCTGCATGTGCTTTCCTGGCCCACACACAGAGGCACCTGCTCAACCTGCCTTTGTTTTCTGAATTCTACAGGGCCCCAGAACACAGAGAAGGATAAAAATAGTCCTTTAAAACATGGTAATTTATTGCCACAACAGCTTCTCTACATTGTTGGTTAAATTGCCCTTTCAGGAACCATGGGCAGCAGAACTGGCAGAACCCACACCCTCACAGAGCTGGCAGGGGGGAGCTGTATGGTGTGTACACACAAGATCTTGACAGTAGATCTAAATCAGCCCTTCTGGCCTCAGCCCACACACTTTTCTGGAACAGTCTGTGCAATTTCAGGAAATGCCTCCCCTTGAAAGCCCAGAGCAATGAACTGTGGTTAAGATGGGTGAAGAAGCTGATGGGCATGGGTTCAAATCCCATACACTCTGCTTACTGACGCTGCTCCTCAGACAGGTGACTCTCCACGTCTGTTTCCTGACTTACAAGTTGGGAATAACAACAGCTCCTGGGCAGCTTGTGGCAAAGGCATTGTCACATGGATGTGGTTGACACAGCCTAGTCCTTGGTGACAGATGATCTCCCAAGATGGAGTGAACAGCTCCAATCCTGAGGTTCTAGGGATCATAACCATGTTAGCTGTGTAACTGTGGCCAAGATATTTAACTTTTCTGAATTTAGGTCAGTCTTGAGGGTTAAGGACTCCATAGGTTGGCGGAAACTCTGGTGACCTGTCTAGCAGCTCCAGACAGCTTTTGCCTCTCCTTCCCACTACCTTTCCAATCACCACCTGAACCACTCTTTGTAAGAGCACAACTCCCCTTACTGTCTAGTAAGTCATGGAGTAGCTGCTGTTTCCTTCTCCTCCAGCTTAACAGGCACTGTGGCAGGAGTAAGATAGCTTTGTGGCCTATCTCTGAATGGGGACCAAGTGCAATGCCCTCTGTGGATTCAGGCCCAGGCCACCATCCACAGGATTGTGCCTCCCTCCCTTTCCTGTGCCCTTCAGTCTTCTCCAGGAGCACCACCTCTAGCAGACAGCTGCTCACAGACTGTTGAAGAGTTCATCTCAGGATAGTATCTGACATGCTGGGACTTAGACCTGGCTTCTTGGACAAACCCCAGTTCTGCATACCCAGGTAGGTCCCTAACAGAATTGTCTTCCAGTGTCTTGGTGTCTGTCACTGAATTCCCTTCACAGCTACAGTTGACCATCACAGACTCCTACGACTTTGATCTAGTTCCTGAATCACAAGGCCCACACCCACCCAGGGCCATCATAATTGTCCAATATTTGACAGTTCTAAGTATCTTTTTTAAATTAATTAATTTAATTTCCAGTGTTAGGGTTTGAAACCAGGCCCTCCCATATGCCTATACCACTGAACTGCTAGCAAGATCTCCAGCACTTGTTGGATGTTTTATTTTAACACAGGGTCTCATTAAATAACCCAGACAGGCCTGAATTAGTGGTCTTCCTGCTTCTCAGCCTCCCAAGTAACTGGGATTACATCCCCATCACCACCAGCTACTAAACATCTCTTGTCCTACTGAACTTAGCATTTCTTACTCATGCCCCAAACTCTGTTCCAGTCTGCTATCTCCAGGAACTTTCTGATAGATGACCAACTCGTGTACCACAGCATTCTGTGTGTGGCACCTTCTTTGCCTTTTGGGTACTTACAAACCCTCTCTGTTGACATGTGTGAGTCTCAATGAACTTCCATCCCCATCACTAAACGTAGCCCAGAGCAGCCTTCAAATAACATGTGCAAAATCCCCCAACATGCAGTTGGGGTTAAGGACGCTCTATTGTCCTTTCTCATTCTGTGGTTCCACCTTGATCACATTTGACCAGTGATCTCTACTTTTGGACTCTTAAGAGATGCATTGAACTCGTGCAATCGTGTATAGTATGCATATTTCCTGAATTTGCATGTGATTGGCTTATGCCTGTACAGTCTAATCTCTGGCTATTGATTTTCAGGGCAAAGTCGTATGTACCACTGAAACACACTAGAATTTAACCCTTCACTTCTGTCTCAATGGATCTCATCACCTTCCACTTCCAAATAGGAGCTCTGAGCCATTGGAGGCTGCCCTCATGGGTGGAATTTCCAAGGTCTCTGAGAGTAAGAAGCTGAGAGAGGAGCTGGCCAGGAATGGGATGTGAGATTTGCTGTTACCATGAGGAGCAAGGTGTATGTCTGTGAAGGACCCAACCAGCACAGGCATCATTAAATCCCTTGCTCTGCTGAACCAGGTCTGGAAATTTGCTCTACCCAAAGTTGAAGGTGGTGAGACTTTATATGTAAAAAGAGAACAGAGCCAAGTCAGATGTGGTGGTGCCTGAGGAAAAAGGCATCAGCTCCAAGCGAAGACGTGTATGTATGTGTTGGGAGGCGGGAGAGCAGAAGAGGAGAGGGTCACAATGACATTAGGGGTCAGAACCAGTGGCAGGAAAAAGACATGAAGTGCCACCAAAATATCAGAAATTTCTGAGGGATGTTGGTTAACCTATTGTACATGGGATAGAATCTCTAGGAGATTGTCACAAACTGAGACCAGAATACAAAAGAATATGGGGAGCCTCATGATTGAAGATGAATTGCTGACAAGGCCCCAGGTTATATATTCCCCCAGCTACCTTGTAGCACCTTCCTTTCTAGCCCTACTTCCTGCCCATAACCCTTGTTCACTTTAGCACTACCCAGTACCTCTCTTTCTGGCCTAGGTATAGCATCATAGCCTCTGGTTACACAGCTCAGGCTCCAGTATCAGGCCAACAATCCGGCTGAAACTTGTAGTCCAGACCAGACTGGACCTATACTACACAAATGTTCTATTGCATGAATGCACACTGTTTCATTTTAGCAAGTCATACTCAAGATAGCACAGGAGGAAGTTCTGGCTACTTCTTATCCCACTGTTCCAGAGCACAGTGGTGACTACAGATGGTGACCACAAGCTTTAGCTGGACTTGGCTCGAAATCAGTCTGTGTGCCTTGTAGCTTAGGATGTTTTAGGGTAACACAGCTGACATCTCAGACATGTCACTTCAGAGAAGTTTGCTCTAAAATGGCTTAACCCTAAAAAAAAAAAAGTATTTAGGACTACCTATAATTCCCAGACATCAGTAGAAATTGCACAAAACCACTGTGTGATTTAAACCTATAGATGAGGACCAGGAGATGGCTCTGTAGCTAAAGTGCTTTCTGAGCAAGCATGAGGACCTGCATTCAATCCCACAAAAAGCAGGCATAGTGGCACGTGCCTATGATCCCAGTGCTGAAGAAGTGGAGACAGGAAGATCTTCGGAGCTTGCTGCCAGTCTAGCTGGATTAGTGAATTCCAAGTTCAGTGAAGGATTCTTTCTCCAACAATAAAGCAGAGAGCTTGAAGAAGACACTTACCTCCACACATGCACCGTGCATTGGTCTGATCCCACATGACATTCGTGAAAGCTGAGGCGGTTGTCATCAGGCAGATTCAAGGGGTTCTGACATGTGTGAGCCCAGGCCCTGCTCAGCCACTGTCACAGAGATAAAGCTCTGCCCTCAGTCCATCACTCCCCAGAGGTCAGCTGCAAGCGGCAGGGATCTCTAAATATAAGGTCAGGAGTCAGAAAAGACCACACACCCATGCAAACACTGGAGATAACAGTGCTATGGTCTGAGTGAGAAATGCACTCCCACCGCCACCACCACCACTACCACCCTGTGGCCTCCTGTATTGGAGACTTGGTTGCCAGCCAGGCTTGGGAAGTTACTGTTTGCTGGACTGTCTCCACCCACCAGCCAGCACCCACATAATGACACAAAGACCTTTTATTATTAATAAAAGCTTAGGCCTTATAGCTTAGGCTTGTTCCCAGCTAGCTTGTATAACTTAATTAACCCCATCTATACTAACCCATGTTTGCCATATGGCCTGCTACCTCTAATTCAGTCCCAATATGTCCAACTTCCTCAGTGTCTGGCTGGCAAATACCCACCCTTCTCAATTTTTCTCAGAGTTCCTATCTCTGCCCGGATGTCCCACATTTCCTCTCCTGCTTTAGCTATAGGCTGCCAGCTCTATATTAAACCAATCATAAGGTGAGGGGAGTATGTGTTTACAAAATATTATGCAGGTGAGGAGCAATTTGAATAGCAATACCAAAGTCCAGACAGTACTCAGCTCTCTGTCCAGTACAGAAATCAACATTTGAATAATACAATGACAAGCTTTTCACTGTATCCAAGATTATCCCAACAATGATTGGCTCCTGACTAAATCTCCTGACCTCAACAAAAGATTACTTCCTTGATGCAACCATATTATGATGTCATTATCAGGAGGTGGTGAGGAGTATCAGGTGGGCCCCCCTGCAGGAAGCAGGCCATTGGTGGTGTGACCACGGATGCTACATTTAACCCTGGCCCTTTCCTGTGTTCTCCTGTCAGCTTCCTGACCTCTGGCATGTGAGCTGCTCTGCTCTACCCTTCCTGCCACGATGTACTAGTGCCTCTCAAACCATGAGCCCAAACAAACATTCCTCTTTTAAATTGCTTTTCTGAGGCACTTGGTCATGGTGACCAAAAAGCCTGACAAGTGAGAACAGAGCAGCAACTAATCTGAAATTTCAGTAGAGTGATGTCCTTTTGGGCTACAGTTTTAGAATCAGCCTCTTTATGACAGTCATCTGTTACCTTCCTTGCAGTAAGATTTTTAACAAAAAAGTTTTCCCTTCCCCAATGTCAGCCACATGGGCACCTGATTAGCAGTTACATCACCTTGTTAACTTTCACTAAATAAACTCTGTGGTGGAGGAAATCTGTTTATTCTCGCCAAAGCAGGTATACACCAGGGATTGGAAGACCTAATTAGATCAGATTCCTCATGGAAGTGATGTCTGCACATTTTCTATTTCCTTTTAAGCTGTTGAACCTCCTCTCCAATGTATAGCTGTTAGCATACCCTAATTAGAAGGTCACCCAGCTCTGCTGCTACTGGGTCCAGTTTAATCAACACCTACCCTTCTGTCCTAAAGTCCCTTTAAACTGGACACTCTGCCCAGATAGATTTTCACACCTGTCTTAGCAATTGTAGGAGATGCTTTGAAGTGTCTTTTCAAAACCCTCTGGTAATGATCCAGTAATTAATGTAGTGACTCTTCAATAAAGTGTGAAGTACTCAGCTACCTGCCAGCCAAGAGAATCCCAAGGCACCTGAAAGAGATACACAGAAGAGAAAGGGGGTGACCAAGCCCAGGCTGAACCTGCTTATCAAGGCCCAATGACAACCCCTCTGGCCTGAGAAATAGTCCTGCCAGAAGGTGGCTCAGCCACCAGGAGACCCTGATGGTAGAAGACGCCTCTGTGAAATCCTGAGGTCCATCTGGCCAGCCTCATCCCCAATCCTCAAGTCCCCACCAATATCATCAGAAGCAACGCTAAATCCTCCCTTCACACAGCCAACAACATCGTCCTTGGAACCTCCCAGATGATATTCTCTCTCTATTCTCTTATTTGTGTCAAGAAGGAATGTTTCAGTCCAGTGGTTCTCAAAGTAAGGTCCCCAGACTAGGAGCTCCAGCATATCAGGGGGTCACCTGAGAGCTGTTATAAGTGGGGATAGGGCAACATGTGTCCATTCCTGAGTCCTCCGAAGAATTCTGTGCCCTTTGGGTCTAAGAAGGTTATCTCAGTGGAGATGGGAGCTTCTCAAAGGACACACTGTAGCAGCAAAGTCCAGAACTCACACCCTGGTATGGAACAAAGTAACCATCTGCTTACTTTGATGGCTCTGGACACAAAGGGCCTGAATGCCTTGGGAAGTGGGATATGGCTGAGAACAGGATTGACTGAAAGGCTTAGAGATTCTGTGACCAAATGAAGGGGGGGGGGATGAGAATAAAGAAAGTGAGGTTGGAAAGCAGGCATGAAAAGAGGTACTGAGGCCCACGGCAGGCATTGGAGGGCACATGGGCAAACATGGGGCAGATTGAGGATTTTTGATAGAATGACTGCAGTGTAGCCTCCTCCAATATGACACATCTTGGGAAGGTGGCATGTGTCAGTAAAGACTATCTGATCAGTCTGTTCTGTGCTTTATGGTTCTCATGCATACACACAGTGGTTCCTATGCTGTGTCAAGCCAAAATACTGGCAATGCTATTATAGTGGCCATACACCAGTCCATATCATGAGCACACCAATACACCTGCACTGATCTTGCCTTATTTTTGAACATTTGGTTTGTTTCAGAGTTCTGCCATCATAGGGCATATATGAGAAACATCTTGGAACAAACCTGTTTCTACATTCAAGGATAGGATCTTGAACAGATTGAAAAAAAATGAGGGATTTGGGTTCAAATGATAAATATGCTAAACACCATAGAGAACCGGAATCTTGCCTGAGCTTAGAAAGGCAAAGAAGGTCTTACTCAGAGCATTTATGAAGATTATTTCATTCTTGCAGAGCTATAGAATTCAAAGAGTAGTCAGGCAACTTCTGAGAATGTGAACAGCGGAAGCAGGCAGGCTTCTTAGTAGAAATTAAAGCATTAGAAGTGAAGTCGTTTTGAGCAGTAACCACCAGGTCAAACAACTCACAGACCACATGAAGCTCAAGAAGAAGGAAGACCAAAGAGTGGGTGCTTCAGTCCAACTTAGAGGGGGGAACAATATAATCAAGGGACGTAAAGGGTGGGAGGGACTTGGGAGGAAGAGAGAAGGAAGAGGGGGCAGAACCAGTTATGGGAGGAGATGTACAGAGGGACAGGAAATTGAACAGAGATATGTAGCATTGGGGGATGGGAGCTGAGGGTAGCAACCAGAAAGTCTCAGATGCCAGGAAAGCAAGATCCTCTCAGGATCCCACGGGGATGACATCAGCTGAAATACCCCACAGAGGGAAGAGAGAACCTGTGGAGACCATATCGAGAGGTTAGGCATGGCCCCCCAGTTGAGGAATGGGGCCACCCACCCATCTCCAAAATTTTAACCCAGAATTGCTCCTGTATAAAGAAAATACAGGGACAAATAGTGGAACAGAGACTGGAGAAAAGGCCATCCAGAGACTGCTCCACCTGGGGATCCATCCCACATGCAGACACCAAACCCAGACACTATGGTGGATGCCAAGAAATGCCTTGCTGACAGGAGACAGCTGTCTCCTGAGAGGCTTTGCCAGATCCTGACCAATACACATGGGGATGCTTGAAGCAAACCATCAGACTGAGCACAGGGACCCCAATGGAGGAGTTAGGGGAAGGACTGAAGTAGCTTAAGGGGCCTTATTTGGCATTGATGGGAGGGGAGGCCCTTGGTCCTGTGAAGGCTTGATGCCCCAGTGTAGAGGAATGTTAGGGCAATGAGTTGGAGTGGGTGGGTGGGTGGGGGAACACTCTCATAGAAGCAGGGTAAGGGGAAATGGGATAGGGGGTTTGCAGAGGGGAAGCCGGGAAAGGGGATAGCATTTGAAATGTAAACAAGTAAAATATCCAATTTTAAAAAAGGAAAAAAAAATCACAATGGCTCAATCATCTGCTAGACAAAAAGGTATTCACCTGATGTCTCATCTGCAATTCGAGGAGCACAGATTCCAGTAGAAACCAGAGTATGTCCTATTGCAGGGGTAAGAGGGTCTTCTGAAGGGTAAAGGGGAGGGGGACGAGAAAGATGCTCAACTGCTAAAAATGTTTGCTGTTCTTCCTAGCATACATGTCAGGCAGCTCACAACCACCTCTAAGTCTGACTCAAGGGGACCTGACTCCCTCTTCTGGCCTCTACAAGTATACACATGTCACACATACTCACAGAGACACACACATACACATAAGTAAAAACAAAAAATAAAATATTTTTAAGGGGGCAAAAGGAGGACATTTCAGTGAGTAACGTGGGTTAATTGGCAAGAATTATGATTATGGCTGAAGATGTTGCTTAGTGGTAAAATACTTTCCTGGCAAATACTGCCTGGAAGGGCTCTGGGTTCCATCCCCAGCACCACACACGAAAGCATTATGATTGGAGGGTAAATTTGCTTCTGTAACTCAGACTCCTTCTAAGTGATTTCTTTTGGCCTGTGACATGTTCACAGAGCAGCCAAAGCAGTCATCCCAAGATAGAGTAAGCCACAAACACATCACTGTCATCTGCCTTCTGTCACTTCTGCTTTTACTTGGTGCAGACATCTAAGATTAATTTGAGCGAGCTTAAGCAAAACTGAATTCTAAAGCCCATGGTCTAGCCACAGATAGGATGGCCAGGTCTTTGGTGTACCAAGATTTAGAGTTTCAAATGACAATGTCAGATTTTTCTTCATCTTTGTTGTTTGCTGTTGGTCTTTTCCTCCCATTACACAAGCTCTGTGTGAAGGGAAAGGAGGAAGGAGAGTGGGGCAAAGGGTGGGTGGAGCTATGTCCAACTTCTCACTTCTGATTGGTTGTCTTGGTGAGCAAGGCTTGTCCTCTGGACAAATTGAGACTATGTGACTGGGGCATCATAGTTAGCTAGGCTTGGTTCACAGACTACAATTGATTCAAGGTGCCAGGTACTCTCTCTTTCATCAGTAGCCCTGCCAGGACCATGTGGACTGGTGAGCAGAATATACTTAAGAAAGAGCTGTTCTTTTGCCAGAACAAAGTGCAAAAGGGACATAGAACTGATAAAAACACAAACCCATGTCCACACTTGCCCATATTTCTTTACACCCCTGAAACTACCTGTCAACTCATCACAACAGTCATAGCTCTGAGATGCTTGCTTTCTTTCTCTCTTTCTTCCTTCCTTTCTTTCTTTCTTTCTCTTTCTCTATTTCTTTCTTTCTTTCTTTCTTTCTTTCTTTCTTTCTTTCTTTCTCTCTCTCCCTTCCTTCTTTCCTTCCTTTTTAAAAAAGATTTATTTATTTTTATTTACATGAGTACACTGTAGCTGTCTTCAGACACACAAAAGAAGAGTGCATCAGACCCCATGACAGATAGTTGTGAGCCACCATGAGGTTGCTGGGAATTGAACTCAGGACCTCTAGAAGAGCAGTCAGTGCTCTTAACCGCTGAGCCATCTCTCCAGCCCCATCTTCCTTCCTTCCTTTATCTTTTTTTTTTTTTTTTTTTGTAGCTTTGAGGAATAACTGATATACACGTCAGCCAGAACCTCCCATAATCTGTACGTAGAAAGGCTTTCCTGACAGTCTCCTCTGTTCAGCCTAGTGATGGCCTCTGCTTGGACCAGGGACTCTGAGGCCTTGCCCATAGCCATGAACATTTTTGGAATCTGAACCTGAGATCTGTCCAGCCTTGAATTCATTCTCACAAGTGTGTGTCCAGTGTAAGTCCAGCTCCTCAGCACAGGAAGAAGCCAGGCCTAATTGCATCGAAATGAAAGTTTACTTAGTATGCTTTCAGCCAGAGCCATCAATCCTCCACCCTGCAAATTGAGTTAGAAGTGTGATCCTGGCAGTCACCAAGCCCATCATTTTCCTCTTCTCCTAAATAATTAGAAAGGTTCTTTGCTTTCACTTTGCAACAGGACTCATTTTTCAAGCAGCTGTAAAAGCACAGACCAGGCCTAGACTTAAAGAGGTCGATGTCTAAATCCAGTTGGGCAGGAGACAAGATTCAACCAGATCGTTCTCTTCAACAAGACCAATTCCTCTCCCTGGGCCTTGGTTTCCACATATATAAAATAAAGAATTCAGACAGCTGGGTGTGATGGTGCACGCCTTTGATCCCAGCACTCGGAAGGCAGAGGCAGGCAGATTTCTGAGTTCGAGGCCAGCCTGGTCTACAAAGTGAGTTCCAGGACACCCAAGGCTACACAGAGAAACCCTGTCTCGAAAAACCAAAAAAAAAAAAAAAAAAAGAATAATTCAGACAATGGAACTTCTGGTATCCCTTACAAACTTATGACCACAAGATCCAAGTTTGTCTGACCAGCAGAGATGGCACCGTGTGGCCAGGAGGGCAACTTCTTGTATGCCAGGAACTGTCCCTCTCTACTATCCATGTGCAATAATGGTCTCAACAAGTAGCCCTGGCTAGCCTTTGTCTTAGTTAGGGTTTTATTGCTGTGAACAGACACCGTGACCAAGGCAACTCTCATTTAATTGGGACTGGCTCAGAGGTTCAGTCCATTATCCTCAAGGCAGGAAGATGGCAGCCTCCAGGCAGGCATAGTACAGGAGGCACTGAGAGTTCTACATCTTCATCTGAAGGCTGCTAGCAGAATACTGACTTCAAGGCACTTAAAACTAGGGTCTTAAAGCCCATGCCCACAGTGGCACCCCTACTCCAACAAAGCCATACCTCCTAATAGTGCCACTCCCTGGGCCAAGCACATTCAAACCATCACAGCCTTGAACTTGTGATCCCCTGCCTCAGCTTCCCCAGCACCCAGGTATAGTCACAGACCATAGCACTCAGCTCTGCAGTGACGATTTTCTCCAGGTGAAAACCACATAAGGACAGATAATGAGCTACATGCTAATGTCCCATGAATGACTACTTTCTAGAAACAAGGGTGTTAGCCACACTCACCAAATACCCTAGTTTCTGAACTGACTCTGCTACAAGGAAGATTTCATTTGATGCTCATCATAGAGCAGCCATCAAGCCCGCTTCAGAAGAAAACTGAGACACAGAAAGGCAGAATCCTGTCACAAGTCACACAAGTCAGACTTGCCAGGTTTCAAATGTCATAGTCATAATTCCTTCAAATCTCCAAATCTGGGGACTAAAACATAAAAAGAGAGTGGGGGCACTCAGAAGTGACCTCAACATGAAGAGCAAGCCAGGCAGAGACCTGCACGAATGAGCATGTCCCAGCAAACCATGGTTCTCTGAAAGCATGAGACTGACACTGTATCCAGAATGCAGATTGTGGTCAGAAGGCATTCAAGGCCATGAAAACCGTGTTGCAATGTTCCCAGCTCCCCAAAACGGGCTTTTGCTCCCCCATCTCCTCTCCACCCCTATAAATGGAATGCCAATTATTCCATTTGAGGGGGATGTGGTGTGTTTAGAAGCAGTATGAAGTAGATGTTTACGACACTGTTGGTGGCAGAGGGGACCATTCTATTGCTTTGGCTTTGACAGCCAGTTCCATCTCCCAGGTGTGCCAAATTGAAACCCCCTGAATTCACAGAAACCCCCTGAATTCACAGCCATCAGTGCTAAATGACATTTTAGTTCACTACGTGAACTAAGTATGATTTATTTTAAGCAGCACACAAAGTTAGAGAAATGCATATAACTAATTACAAAATTGTCTTTAAAAGCAGGGATTCTAGCTGATCCATCTGACAGACATTAACTCTAGAAAAGTGTTCATCGGTAAATGTCTCACAGAAACACCTCTGAGGTCCCTGTCCCTGAGGGTGTGGTTCATCTATGGCTCCAGTCTTTTCTTTCTCTTCAATATCTCTAAGTAACATTAAAGTCATCATTTAAAAACCTATCAGAGGCTCATGGGAAAGCTCTTAGGCATGTAGAAAGCTCCAAGGCACTTTGGTAACAAGCTGAGCAGACCCTGCTGAACCCTGGATGCTGAGAAACACTAACCAAGCACCCACTTCGTCTCAGGCACCCTGGTAATTGTCCATCAGCTTTATCTCATGATCAAAAATCATCTGAGATAATTAACTGAGATATTATAAAGAGGCAATGTTTAATTTGCCTCACAACTTTGAAATTTACAAATTACATTTGTGTGTGTGTGTGTGTGTGTGTGTGTGTGTGTGTGTGTGTGTGTGTGAAAAAGGGATGATTAGATAGGCTCACAACATAGATGCTACATAGTCCAACAGTGGCTGTCTGCACACTGAAGAAGCCAAGGACCCAATAGCTGCCAGTCTGTGAAGCTGGATGCGTCAGCAATTCAAATCTGTCAGTGTAATCCTGAAAGATACCTGGAGAGCTGCTGGTCTTTTAGTCCAAGTTGAAATGACAGAGATGCTGAGCTCTGCTGTTAGTAAGGATAGCGGCAGCAGAGGTAACACGTTCTCCCGAATCTGCTGATATTCAGTTGCTACCAGAGTTGTTGGTTGTTCTCTCTGGGGGAAGAAATCTTTCCTGGAAATACCCTTAAAGACTCACCTAGAAGAGAGTCTCTTAGTTCATCCCAGATACAATCAAGTCCACAACAGAGATTAACCATCACAGGCATATCCTAGAAGCAGGTACCAGAAAAAAAAAAAAAAAACAACTCCTACCTCATCCCTAGGGAAAAGAAAGAGTTGGAATCCCACAAGTCCCTTCAAAGGCACGTCCCCAATGACGTAAGGACCTTTCCTAGGCACCACCTCTCAGAGACCCCACATTTTACCTGGAAGATGAGCACAGGAGAATTTGGGGGACACTTACCCAAACCACAGTAGTGGTTCTGGAGATGGTAAGGGCAGAGCTCAGGGTTCTGTGAAGAACTGAGTTCAGGAAACCAATCATTAACAGGAAAACCATAACCCAGAACTTATCTATCACGATGCTTCAGACTGGGAAACCGTCCTTAAGTATTTCAGTGTTGGTGGAATTCATGGATAGGGACCAAGTACCTAGTAGTTGGAAGGCTGAAGAGTTGCCAACATAGTAGGGCTGTATTTAAGAACAATGTTGGACAAACTGCATTTTGGCTATCACTACATCGCTGTACAAGGGACAAAGTACTCTGAGTCTCAGTTTAAGTCATTTGTGATCTCTTCCTCATGAACCATGGGAAGCGTGCACTTCAAGTGTTTAACCCAGCAATGAACACACAGTGTTAGTAGAAGACAGTTTTGGGGGGTGTAGGTAATACCATCATGCCCATCCCAGGCAGGTGTTCCTTTCCTCTAAGTTTCTTCTGGCTAGTGCCACCCAACACCATCCTCTTCCTGGCTCTCTCTTAAGCACTCTCTATCTCTCCAGATCAGCAGGAGCTTCTGGGTGTCCTTGCTTGAATCTTGCTAGATGCCCAGCATGAAAACAAACAAACAAAAATACAAGTAGTGGCCCTGCCCGTTACAGGACTAGAATATCTGCAAATGGCCATGAAATATGCCAAGACAGAATAATCCTAAATAATCACTTAAACTGACAACAGTAGCCTTGCCCCAGGAACCCATGACTAAATGAACTGTGCAGGCTGTAATTGCTGCTGGAATGCTTCAGATACTAATGTTCCCAGCGACCACGGTAGTCACAAGAATAAATGTGCCTGCAAACCCTAGAGATCTGGCTGAGATCCTAGGGGTCTGTGACCGCCAGACTATGCAGAAACCAGGACAAGAAACTGTCAGAGTTTTAGCTCACCAAACCCCAGCGGGCTTCCAGACCTGTTTCCATGGCCGGCTGGTGTGAGCTATCGATTCCAACATGAGGCCCGAGTTATGGTATGAGAATGGGTTTTCTTAGGAAGTGAGCCAGGCATGCAAAGTCATCCTTTCCCACTTAAGATTTTCCTCAGGCATACACCCAGCACTAAGACCACACCTTCTGCAAGGGACTTTGACATGGCCTAGGACCTAGTTTCTACCCTCTTCATTGCTCCATCCCATTTTTTTCTTTTTTGTTGTGATTTTCTGGGTCTTCTGTGGTTCCTGCATGTTTCTCAGTCTATAATATGTGGCAATCATATATGCCAATTCCACCCAGAATAAGAGAGGGCTGAGGAGTGCCTGCACCTGCAGCACTCTGAGGTGTTGAGTCAGAGGACTCAGATAACCCAGTTCAGTCTTTCAAAGCTACTGCTTCAATAGGCAGGAGGAGAAAAAATTAGCTAATACCAGAGAGGGACACAGGAAACGGGAGGATGGAATTGCTGCACATTTTTTCTACTAATTACTTTCTTTGATGTGCTCAGTTGTTTTGTGACAATACATTCTGTACAGGAAAATTGCCCATCAACACTGTTTTATCAACAAAGCAGTGATTTATCAAACCCACCTCTCTTCTGGGATTTAGGATCTCAATAGCTTCCACCCAACCCCCTCCAGGGTTTCTCTGTGTGGCTCTGGCTGTCCTAGAACTCACTATGTAGATTGGACTGGCCTCAATTCACAGAGACCTCACAAGTGCTGGGACTAAAAGCGTGAGCTACCACTGGCTAGCAGTCTCATTTGCTTTTATTTCTTCAATCTGATAAAGAGCATCTAGGCTGTTTCCACCTTTTCCACTCCCTAAACTATTGCTCATATTCTGTCTCTGTCTTAACCCAGGCTGCCGAATTCACTAACTCCCTCCTCCTTCTCTTCCTCCTCCTCCTCTCTCTTCCTCTTCCTCCTCCTCTCCCTCCTCCTCTCTCTTCCTCCTCTTCCTCCTCCTCCTCTTCCTCCTCCTCCTCTTCCTCCTCCTCTGGCTCATGTAGGGGTGGGTTAACATATCTATATGTGGGTGAGTGTGCCTTGTATGACAGAAGTTGATATTAGGTGTCTTCCTCTATCACTCTCCTTATATTTCAAAACAGAGTCTTCCTAAAACAAGGTGCACGCTGATTCAGTTAGACTGGTTACCCAGCAAGACCCAGGAGCCACTTGTCTCCCCGTGCACCTGGTGCTGGTGTTACAGTTGTGTACGTTGTGCCCAGCTTTTATACAGGTGCCAGGGATCTGAAGTGAGGTCCTAATGATTGATTATACAGCAAGCACTTTAACAGCCAGCCATTTCCCCAGCCCCTACAGTGTGCTATGTCAAGTTCTGTTGAACAAAACAAAGTCCTGCTTGGGAAAGGGGTCATTCAAATGAAAGAAGGAGCAAGAGGCAAACAGAAAGCATGCATGGGGCAGCTCACAATGAGGAAGGTGGGATGTAGCGTGGGACTAGGAAGGTAGGTGCTTGTTATTGTGAAAGGGTGGGAAAGGCTCTCTGAGGAGCTGATAGTGGAACAGAGATGGAAAGGAAGCGAGGGGCAACCAAGACAGACTTCAGGGAAAAAAGAAAACAGGTTATGTAAAGGCTTGAAGCTGAAGTTCACTTCATGTATTCCTGGGACAGCAAGGAAGCCTGCACACCTGCAGCAGAGCAGGAGAATGACAGGCGTGGTAAAAAGGAACCTCAACCCGTGAACAGCTACAGCTCAGGCCAAGCTCTCACCAGCAGACAGACCCTCTCAGTGACCGGGCCCTGGGCACTCTAACTCCTGGCTTGTGTTCCGTGAGCCTAGTAAGCTGAAGGGAAGAGCACACACAGCAGTGATGGCGAGGAAAGGTAGCGTGAGCTGGGCGTAGTGGCGCTCACCTGTAAATCCAGCACGTGGGAAACAAGCAGCTTTCTTCTGGTGACACCGGTATCATCACACCATAATGCTGTTGTGTCATAAGTAAAGCAACTGACCCTCAAGAATGCTTACAGTAGTTAATCAGAGCTTTTAAATGGGCAGATTCGTCAGGGAATAAGTACTAGCAGAGCCTCTGTCATATACCAGCAGACAAGACAGAAGGTAACTTGTCTGGATGAAGGTGTGAAGGGCTATCATGTCAACAACTTGGCAGGGACTTCTTGGCTCTCCAAACCAGACTTGCTTCTTTGCTTGTGGTTGGTTGGTTGGTTTTTGAGACAGGGTCTCAGGCATTCCAGTCTAGACTTGAACTATGTCAAGCTGGCTTTGAACTCCTGATCCTCCCTCAATTTTCTAAGTGCTGTTACAGTTGCATGCCATCATACGCAACTGCAAACAAGTCTGTCATTTTCCCTTCCAAGTTTCCCCCACCCCCATCCCCACCCCCACCTCCATTGTACAGACACAGTAAGGGAACCCCTAAGAAGCTCAGCATGTTCCTGCCTAAAGTTCCAGAAAATGTCACCTGCTGTCATGGATAGAGACCTGACTCAAGACTCAATCCTTGACAACTAGGCCCCTTTAAGCCCTAGGGATCACATGATATCCCTGTTTTGAAGTAGGCTCATATTTAAACAAGGCTGCCACACCAGGTAGTATATTTTGTTCCTTAAAAGGATAAGTCATTTTAAATAAGAACATGAAACTGCACATTGTCCCATCTGGGAACACAAAAGTAGATAGATAGATAGATAGATAGATAGATAGATAGATAGATAGATAGATGTGTGTCCTGTGCCTCAGGGACATCAACCTTTTTTACAGAGACCAAGAATCCAGTCACACTGGGCTGGATTTGCAGGAATAGATAACCAACTGGCCAGCACTGAGAAGGTGGGGTAGATGCTGGACTGCAAGCTCCATTAACATAACACAGTCCCATGCAGGGTGGGTGCCAGCCGCCCGGCTGTCACTCAGGGAACCAAGACCAACAGAGAAGACTTGGTACTTTGGGGAATTCTGTTTATAAGGCTCTCTCTCTCCCTTCTCTCTCTCCCCACTTTCTCTCTGTCTACCTGTGTCTCTCCCTCATTCCAATGTTACTATTTGTTAGAAAACAACTTAGAAGATGGGTTTAGTGGTACATGGCTTTAGTCCCAGAACTCAAGAAGCAGGGGCAAGTGGATCTCTGAGAGTTTGAGGCCGGTCTGGTCTACATAATAAGTTCCAGGACAGCTAAAGCTACGAAGTGAAACCTTGACTCAAAAGAAAGAGCAGGAGAAAGAATGAAAGAGAGAGAGAGAACTATTTAGAGAAATATATTTAGCACTTTGTACCCAGCAATGGCTGTCATCCTGTCCTTCACAGGCCCTTGGGAAAGCTTAGCTGGCTTAGAGGGAGGGTCACTCTTAGATTTACAGAGCACAACTGTTTCAAGCCATTTTAGGGGTCAGTTGACATTAGTTTCCAAGTGTGAGGCCAGAAAACAAGGGAAGTGCAGTTTGCTCCTTTTTGTGATGGGGATTGAACCCTGGGCTTGCTAGGACACTAGGAAAGCACCCTTCCAACTGAGCTGCCTCTTCTTCCCAAGAACGTTTTTTGTTCTTTACAGAAAGCATCTTTCTGTGTAGCCCAGGCTGTCCTCAAACTCATAATTCTCCTCACCACCTTAGTACTGGATTTTGTTTATTTGAGACAGGTTTTCAGGTAGCCCAGGCTGGCCTCTCCAAGGAACTTGGACTCTGGATTCTCACTTGGGATTACAGACTTGTACCATCAAGCTCAGGACTCAGGTAGGCTTCTTAATATAAATTGTATCCTATTAAATTACTCTTGACAACTCCACCTCTCCACAATATACATCCCGGAAGACTGATATTCATGGACTCTAACATACAAATTTTTTGTGTCTATGTGCACACTAGACTGCAGGTGTCCTCAAGCATCCGACCTGTGGGATTTGCATTCCCATTGCCCCAACCAACACCAAAACTTCAGAATTTTGAGGATTTTTTTATGAGTTCTCTTCCTGTAAAACAAAACAACGAAACAAAAACAAAACAAAAAACAAAACAACAACAACAACAAAAAAACCCATATGTATCTATTGTGGTGAAGACACATTAAAACCAGCCAGACTCCAGATCTGAATTTCTGAACTCAGCAGAAAGGTACAAGAGTCCTGTCTCTGGCTCCTGAGGTAGCCCGGAGACTTTCTCCCTTCTTAGTTTCTCCTAAGCAGAAAGGAGGTACTGATTAGCTCTCCTGGGGGCGTGACAGAGGGACTGTCTGGGCTCCGGGACTCGCTCTGGGCTTCCCGCCCTCGGGGGTCCCCTCGCTCCGCCTCCACGCACCGCCCTGTCGCTCAGGTCTTCAGTTCCCGCCCCTGCGAGTGGAGCCCCGCCCTCCCAATTCCCCGCACCCGGTGAGCCGGGGGCGGGGCGCGCGGAAGGCGGAGCCGAGCAGGGGAATCCTCTCTCGTTTCGCCGCGAGCCAGCAGAGCCTCCTGGCCGTCCAAGGGCCCCAGCTCTGGGGGCAGCGGAACCTCGACGAGCGGAGTCTGAAGAGGCCATCGCGGCCCGTGAGCCGGTGTCGTCCCAATACACTGGCAGAGTTCCGCCTCGGCCTTCCAGGCCCCGCGGTTCCCTCACCGGACGGTCGCCTGCGCGCCATGCAGCCGCCGCCTGCCCCGCGCGCGTAGGCGCTCGCCACAGGCCATGCTGCCCCTTCTCGCCGCGCTACTGGCCGCCGCCTGCCAGCTGCCGCCGGCGCACGGCGGGGCCACGGATGCGCCCGGCCTTGCAGGGACGCCCCCAAACGCCTCGGCCAATGCGTCCTTCACCAACGAACACTCCACCCCGCGTCTGCTGGCATCGGCGGCATCGGCGCCCCCAGAGCGCGCGGGCCCAGAGGAGGCTCCGGCGGCGCCCTGCAACATCAGCGTGCAACGACAGATGCTGAGCTCGCTGCTCGTGCGCTGGGGCCGCCCGCGGGGCTTGCAGTGCGACCTGCTGCTCTTCTCTACCAACGCGCACGGCCGCGCCTTCTTCGCCGCCGCCTTCCACCGCGTCGGGCCACCACTGCTCATCGAGCATCTGGGGCTGGCGGCGGGCGGCGCGCAGCAAGACCTGCGCCTGTGCGTGGGCTGCGGCTGGGTGCGCGGCCGCCTGCGGGCTCCCGCCGGGGCTCCCACCGCGCTGCCTGCCTACCCGGCGGCCGAGCCGGGGCCGCTGTGGCTGCAGGGCGAGCCTCGTCACTTCTGCTGCCTGGACTTCAGCCTGGAGGAGCTGCAGGGCGAGCCGGGCTGGCGGCTGAACCGCAAGCCCATCGAGTCTACGCTGGTGGCCTGCTTCATGACCCTGGTCATCGTGGTGTGGAGCGTGGCCGCCCTCATCTGGCCGGTGCCCATCATTGCCGGCTTCCTGCCCAACGGCATGGAGCAGCGCCGGACCACCGCCGGCGCCCCCGCGGCCGCTCCTGCAGCCGTACCCGCGGGGACTACCGCCGCTGCCGCCGCCGCTGCTGCAGCTGCTGCTGCTGCTGCCGCGGCTGTCACCTCGGGGGTGGCTCCTAAGTGACCCCCTCCGCCCCGCGTCCGCGCTGTGTAAGCGCTCGCACGCGCCTTCCTCACCGGAGACGGGGCAGGTGCGCTTCGTGCTGTCCTTATTGTTCATCCTTTTCCCGGGAGGGGACCGCAGAGAGGCACAAATGAGGTGGGAAAGTGGGGTTTGTGCTGAGGTTCTGGTTCGGAAGAGCAGGGGCAAGCTCTCGGGCTGAAGGGTGGGATCCACGCGTGGCTCGAGGACACAAGGGAAACCGGCTCTTTCCCCTGCGGCACCCCCTCCCTGCGCCCACATGCCCTTTATTTATGGCAGAAAGTGACCAGATCCTGTGTATTTGTTTTATATATTTAATAACTGTTTTAAATGAAAGTTTTAGTAAAAAAAAATACAAAACAAAAAGATTCAACTGCTAAAGCTGTGGTAACAGGAGCTCTTTGTATCTGAATGTAGTTGTATTTGAAGCTTCTTGTTTGTTTTTTTAAAGGGGGGGACGAGGGAAGATTTGACACGGATTTATTGTAATTGCTTACAAAAGAACTTTATGAATCTTTTCCAAGTCGATCTATTCAGTGACATGGCCTGGTGGGCGTTTCTTCTTGTATTAATGTGGTTTTCTGGCTTTTAATACAGACATTTTCCTCCAGAAATGTGTATGTTTCCTTTATTTGCTTTTGGGAGAGGGATCCAAGACGCAAATGAATCATGAAGAAATTCCTGAAAAGAGGGGCGCCATCTGTCTTCCTGGCTGAGACAGGTGAAATCGCTTTCAGAATGGTTCCGATGGGGATTGCTAATCAGTTCACTGGGCCCCAGACACGTACGTCCTTTCTACAGAGCACAGGTTCACAGCGCTTGGCATAGTTTGTTTTCACATGGTGCCCCAGGAAAATCAATAAATAGTTCTGTGAGCCAAGTGTCTTTCACAGAACCACCTCGGTAGGTGTGGTGAATATACAGTATATATACATGTTCTTGTGTGTGCCCACTCACTCCTGAATGCATTTGTGTGGGGGAGTCAGAGTCAAGTGCCTTCTCCAGTTACTCTCCACCTTAGTTTTTATCTTGGTCTGTCTCTAAACACCAAGCAGGTAGATTCAGCTAGACTGGCTGGCCAGCGTCCTCCTGTCCCTGTCTCCCCAGTACCGAGATTATAAGCATACACCACTAAGATTGGCTTTTCACATGCATGTTGGAGATCTGAACTCAGGTCCTCCTGCTTAAGTACCGGGCACTTTTACTGAGCCATCTTCCCAGACCTGAAAATGGCTGATTGTAAGACATAGATTACATTCTGTTTGGTAAGTTAAGCAGGTGGCATGTTTCAAATGCTAGTATCAAATTCTGAGATGTTTATTTAGCATTAACAAGTTCTTGGTAAAAGGTAACCAATAGCTGTAACTCTGTGTTTCTGTGGTAGAACCTGTCTGCTACGTGGTAGATTCAGATTCTTTGAGTTATCTGCAGAGCAAAGATCTTTCTCAGCTTAACACAAAAGTAAATTTAAGGCATTTAAGTACTGTAATTCCAGTACTAGGGAATCTGACCGCAGTTGAAGGCTGCCCTGGATTACATAATGAGACCCTGTCAAAATAAAATAAAGATGTATTCCTTTGCTCCATCTCATTCATACCTGCTTTTGAAACATTAAACTTGCTCTAGAGCCATAGTTCTCAAAATACGGGCCCGCAGCATCAGCATCAAACTGGAGATGGACTCACTTAAGGCCACAGAAGTGGGAATCCAGAAAGGTAAAACTCCCTAAGGGATTCAGGTGTATTTCAAGTTTGTGATGTGCTGTGTGTTTGCAGAAGGGAATCTTTAGCTGCATGGCATCTCTGTTTATCTTGAGGCCTCTATCAAGTAAGATGCTTTCTTCTCAGGAGCCTGAGAGGATGGTTATAGCCCCATGGCTTTAGCTGCCCTTCTGGCTCCTTGTGGTCTGGGGATGTATCTGAGGGTAGAGGGGGAATCTTTCTCTGTTGCCACTGTTGTCAGGCCACTGAAGATGCTCAGTGGCTACTGTGATGCACGTCTGCTCAGATCACTGGTAATTTTTACATGTCACTAAACCAGGTAGTATGGGAACTTCACTTCTTTACCGGATCTGAAGAGCAATAATTACTAATCTTGATCAGTTTTAATATCATAGTGCTTATAATTCCATGGGGCACATTGAGTAATTTTGGTATAGTACACACACACTTTTTTCTAAGACAGAAACTAAAATTCAGAGAACTTTAGTTTCTTGCCTATAATCTCACAGCTATGTAAGACAGAACTGAGATGAAACCCAAGACTTCTTCTGCCTCCTTGGTATGTTTTTTATTGCTAGGAGCTTCCTTTCCTAGGAGAATACAGAGCTAGCCATTCAAGGTTTGATCCTCTGTTGGCTTTCCCAGCCATTGGCTAATCTGTACAGCTACAAACCCAAAGAAGCCAGGCTGCATTAAATAAGACACCTGGGCACTTAATGGAACTCTAACCTATGCATGTACTTGGTTTACACATACATAAGTGTTTAGATTTATTTTCCCAATGAATATATTTTAAAGATGGGTTTAAAATATTAGCATATGGGGCTGAAGAGATAGCTCAGTGATTAAGAGCATTCACTACTTTTTGAGATAATCTGAGTATATAGCACCCATGTTGGGTGGCTCCCAGGTCTGACATACTCTTCTGACTTTCCCAAGCACTTCCACAAATGGAGCTGGAGGAATGGCTCAGCAGTGAAGAGCACTTACTATTCTTACAGAGGACCCAGGTTCAGTTTCCAGCATCCATACAAGAGTTCACAAACATTCATAAATCCAGTTCCAGGGGGTTTTACTTCAGGTACTAAGCATCTGTGTTATGTGCTGACATACATGCAGGCAAAATACTCAATCACTATCAAATATAAATAAGTCTGAAATGGGGGAAAGTAAAGAATTGCTAGTGGAGATTGAAGGGGGAAGAGAGAGAGAGAGAGAGAGAGAGAGAGAGAGAGAGAGAGAGAGAGAGTCCGTGGACAAGCTAGTAAAGAAGGACAGAGCCTGCAAGTCTCTCTCTGCCCTAAGTACAGTCGCCCACTGTGTCTTCTCTAGCGGGATGTTTCTGCAGCTCGCAGACAGGAGAGGATACAATGGTGCTGTATCCTTTGGACATGTGCACATGACGCTTTCCAATTCAGAGTTTTTCTGTCTCCTGGGGACAGCTTGGTTGTCAGTGATATAGTTAAGTCTTTGGGATAAACCACTACCGTGTTCACAGGCCACTGTACTTACCACCAGAGCGGTCCAGGCCCACTGGTATTCTCCACAGAAGACAGCTACAGGCCCCAAGTCATTCTGCCTACCTCAGGTACCACCTCCTGTAAGTGACCAACCTGATACATAGAGACCCAGCCCTTTACCTCCTGATCCTGGATCCTCAAGATCTACTCCCCAGAGCATAGAGACCAGATTACTCCCTTCTACTCTTTCTCTTCCACAAGAAAAACCCAAGGGCCTCCCTGGCAAGCCTCCTGCAAGTTGATCTCTGTCTTTAGCCTGTGTCTAAAATCCAGCCTCATCTACCCATCTCTTGTCAGGCCTTCTTGATTACTTTTCTCACAGTTGTGACTAAAACCTAACAAGAAACACCCTGAGGAAAGGTCTATTTTGGGATAGATCCCCTAGAAAGGATGGGGACGGAGGAGGTGGCAGGTACTAGCAGCCCAGACTCCTCCAGGTCTACAGAACTGGCAGCTTTTGGCTAGATGTTAACCAATGCCTGGTGGAGCCTTTTCCATTCTCCCTGTTGTGACTCACTACTGGATCTTCTGCTTCTAGTCTGTCCTCTCCAGAGTTCTCCTTTTCAGCCTGGTCTTCGCTAGGGGACATCTGCTCTTCCCATCTGCCCCTCTGGTAGTTCCTTGTATCTGGGGAAGGTAGCAGAGGAATTCTTGTGGTGACTGGCATATAAAGACGTATTCTGCTAAGCATGGTGACACACATGCCTTTAATCCTAGCACTTGGGAGGCAAAGGCAGGCAAATCTCTGTGTTCAAGGCCAGCCTGGTCTATAAAGCAAGTTCCAGGAAGCCAAATATATATAATGTATTCTATATTATGAATTACATAATATAAGCTACATAATGTGTAATTATAAATGATACGTAATAGCATATCATATATAATTATATAACATGTAGCTTCCTTTATTTATTGCTTATTTTTTAGTTAAGGCCCCTCTATTAGTGAGTTGTCTTATCACTAAAGAAAATACCGGATAGAAATGACTTACCGTTGGATTTATTTTGGTCACAGTTTAGGGGGTTTGGGCCCATCACAGTGGGAAAGCCAAGGCCAGAAGTTCTGTGGTGGCTATTCATTTGTATAAGGCAGGATGCAGATATGGAAGGCAACTATAACTGGGCTATATTTGCATACTCCCAGGACCTGACCCATCTGTCTGGCCCCATACTTCCTAAAGGCTCCATAACTTCCCTTAGACAGCACCACTGGCTGGGGGCTAAGCACTAAAACACATAAACCGCCAGGCAGTGGTGCTGTACACCTTTAATGCCAGCACTTGGGAGGCCAAGGCAGGAGGATTTCTGAGTTCGAGGCCAGCCTGGACTACAGAGAGAGTTCCAGGACAGCCAGGGCTACACAGAGAAACCCTGTCTGGAGAAACAACAACAACAACAACAACAAAAAGAAGGATCTTCACATCGCACAGGCTTCCCCTCTAGTCACATCAAACCCAGAGTGACTCCCCTCACTCCTGTCACATGCTTCTTGCTTTCCCTTGTGAGATTTCAGATGAGTCTGATAAGGGACAGAATACAACTCTGGAGAATGGACCGCCAGTGTGATTCATCTCCTCAAGCAATAACCACAGAGAAGCTTGCATTGTCTGCGTTTATCTGATGCCGTGGGCATGAAAATTAATTCTGGGATACAATACATGGGAGGGACATTGCATCCAAAGCCCTGCTGTGGGTAAAAGCTGTGGCCCTGGGACCCAGCTGTTGGGCTGGGGGTGTTGCAGGTGGGGCTCCCAGAGGCTCACCCACAATGGGAGTGAGTTCA